>NC_068329.1:10377142-10679047 GCF_000147395.1 Oryza glaberrima
TTATACTCATCCAACATCGTTCTAGCCATCTCAACCAAAACACGATTTTTCCTTTCAACAACACCATTTTGTTGAGGAACACGAGGAGAAGAAAATTCATGTTCAAGACCTCTTTCGTTGCAAAATTGTTCAAATGAAGCATTTTTAAATTCACCACCATTATCACATCAAATTCTTTTCAAAGAACCAGGAAATTCAAGATCCAATCGAAGAAATAAACCACGAAAGTGTTGAAAAGCTTCGTCCTTAGTTGCCATCAAGAAAACCCAAGAATATCGAGAAAAATCGTCAACAATAACCAACACATACCACTTTCCTCCAACAGATTGCACTCTAGCTGGACCAACAATGTCCATGTGTAATAGCTGTCCTGGTGTATCCGTCATCATAGAAACAATAGGAGCATGTGAAGAAGCAACTATCTTAGCATGACGACATGGTGTACAAACCAAATCAAGATCTTTCTTAAGTTTAGGCAAACCATGAACAAGATCCAAACCACTTAACCTAGTGAGATGATCAAAACCAACAAGTCCAAGTCTACGATGCCAAAACATCACATCTTTATCAAACTTAGCAACCAAACATGTTATCACAGGTGAAGCAGGATTATCAAAATCAGCTTTAAACACTCTTCCACATCGAGAAATATTCAACACAGAATCACCACAAGAATCAAAAACTTTACTTCCAGTTTTCTTAAAGTGAACCTCAAAATCTTCATCAACAATTTGTGAATCTGAAAGCAAATTGTACTTTAAGTCCTCAACCAAAGCTACATTCTTCAATTCAAATTTCTCATTTACCTTAACCAAACCTGTAGCGAGAACGACACTAGTAGAAGCATCATCAAAGATAATCGATTCAGTCTTGATGCCTTTTTGAGGGAGGAGAACCAATTTTTATCATCGGTTCATGTGCCGCGAACAACCGGAATCCACGATCCACACGTTCTCCTTCCTTGCCACCAAAGCCTACACATAAGCAGAAGTCGAAGCCTCAGTACTGGGTTGGATGATAATAAAAATTTAGGAATCCAGTACTGAGACACACGACCAGAAGATCCAATAGGCATATATCCACGTGCAAAAACAGTTTGAGAATTTTCCGAAAAATTTCTCCGAGGCCGGTCTGACCGAGGGGGTACAGCCGGTCTGATCGAGGGCCGGTCTGACCGCTGCTGCACCGCCGATCTGACCGGTGTCCGGTCCGACCGCCCCTCAGTAGCCGGTCTGACTGCGGGACCCACTACGGTCTGACCGGTTTCCTCGAGGGAAAACCAGATTTTTGCCACTTTGATTTTGCAAAAGCAATATCTCTCTCCTTTTTCTGTTTATGTGGTAATCTGAAACAAAAACCAACAATATGTCCATCTTTACCACAAAAAGAACAAGTATATTTTTCACGATGATTGGACATATTGGTAGAATCAGATGGCTTAGCAACACAAGCAACAACATGAGATTTTGCATGCACAAAATTGGATCTTGAAGATGATGCACTTAAGGTAGACATGATACCAGCAGATTTAAACACAGTTTTATTAGTATCAGGTTTAACCAAAATCTCTCCACTTCTAGCACCAGCACCTAACACAACAGGAGGATGTCTAGTATGATGAGCATAAGGATTAAAACCTAAACCACGGTTATATGTGCTAACCTTAGATTGATCTAAAATTATGTTGAGGTTCTTTGTACCATCAGAAAATCTTTGCAAACAATTTTTCAAAGAAGAAGCCTCTTTTTCCAAATTAGCACAATTTTCACAATCGACCATGACACCTTTGCTTTTACGACACTTGGGGCAAGAAAGCACTTTATTGTTTTTCAACAACATCTTCCATGTACTCAACACGACCTAAAGCATCTTTTAATTTCAACTTATTCAAAGTACAAATTGTGCAATCCAAAACATCATGAAGTTATTTTAACTTTTTAGCAGAAATCATGTTAAACATCAAACTAGCATGAAAAGCAATTTGATATTTTTGCAACATCGTTTTAGTTAAAAATAACTCATCCAAAGTGCGTGTGTGCAAACCAAAAACAAGAGCTAGAGAAGATCTATTTTTCAAATCATGTGCAGCATTAACATCTCTAATTTTTGAAATCTCATTCATTAAAACCTCACTGTTTGTGCAATCATCATCATTAGGAATAAGAGATTTTAATCTAGCAATTTCAGAATTAAGATATTCAATGATAAACTCCTGTTTTCTGTACATATTCTCACACTTCATATTTTTTGCACTCAAAATATTAGTAGCTTCCTCAAGAGCACTTACCTCATTGTCTTCATACTCTGAATCTGATTCACCACGCACCATGAAGCAAACACCGGAGATGTTCTTTCCCTTATCTTCATCTCCATTCTCACCATCTGCATCGCTTAGTGGCTCAAACGCGGCGTAGACTTGATCAAAAGCCTTCTTGAGAGTCTCCATGATCTTCCTCCCTTGAATGTACCCTTCGGCTTGTTGTCATTGGTCTTCTCATCACCATTATCTTCCCTCCTCGCTCTCCCAAGCTTAGGACATTGCGAACGAAAGTGATCCGTAGAACCACATTCAAAGCAACGATTTGGTCCACCTCTTTTCCTGTACTTAACATTAGTCACAGCTTGAGAAAGTCTGTTAGATAACAAAACCAAGTCCTCCTCCTCGAACTGTTCGAGTTGATCATCGGACATGGCATTAAACAAAGCAAATGCGGAAGACTTCGATGAAGAAGAATCAACATACAAAGAAGTTGAGGAAGAAACCAAAGCACTCGACCTTGAATCAACTTTACGAGAAAGAATATTCATCTCATGTGTTTTCAATTTTGTGTAAAGCGAATCCAAAGTCGAAGTAGACATGTCAACGGACTCCTAAATAGATGTAACTTTCATCTCCAAATAGACATGTCAAGACCATTCAAAAAGTGGCGAGAAATCTCAGATTGTGTATAATTAACATCATAAGAAGAATCAACAGATATAAGATCACTCAAAATTTTATTAAACCTAGAAAGATAGTCATCCAAAGCTTCTCCAGGTTTCATCTCAAATTTAATGTACTCATTTTTGAAAAGATCTCGACGAAGCTCTTTAAAGTTATTTGTTCCTTGATGAAAATTACTCAAAGCAATCCAAATCTCATGGGCAGTTTGAAGATGAGCAACACGATCATAATCCGAACGAGAAATCCTACTCAAAAGAATATTGCAAGCTTTACAATTTTGTTCAAACTCAGTTTTTAAAGCAGCAGTATTAATTTGTTCAGGAATCATATAAGGATGAGAAACTTTTCTCCAAATATCATAATCTTCAGCCATAATGTAAGATTGCATCCTACTACACCAATGAGAAAAATCCGTTCCATCGAAGACATGAGGCTTAGTTGAAAACATAACAGCCATGGCAAAAAACTCTAGATCGATTAAAATTCAAAGAAGAAAACAAGGCTCTGATACCACTTGTAGGATCGAATCACAATAACTAAGCCAACCAGAGAGGGGTGAATGGTTGGTATACCCAAAAACCAAAACTTTTAGAAGAAATAGATCGATCGGTCCTGCCAGTCTAACCGCACCTGTGCCGTCGGTCTGACCGATATAGATCGATCGGTCCGACCACCCTGAGATCGCCTGCCGCGCCTGTTGACGTCGCCGGTCTAACCGCCTTGCGCCCACCGGTCTGACCGCCGGTATGTCGCCGTTAGACCGCCGAAACCCGGTGAAACACAAATTGAAGAACTCTTAAAATGGATGACGACTTTATTGATTCTCTTCGTGTTTACAAAGTGCACCAACAACACTCCTTACAAAAATTTCGACTAAACTCGAAACCCTAACTCAACTATCAACTCAATTGCTCTCAAAAAGCGATACTGAGAAGCCTCACGCTCCCCCTCTATTTATACCTGAGGTAGGCAGCCTAAAGCCACTAACCAAACTCAAACTAGAAGTCCTAGTCACCCTAGAAAACCCTCTAGTACAATAAACAAATTTTACATAACCAATCATACCAAATTTGGACTCCTTCCAAATTCGACTCCGCATCCCATACGCACACAATACCTCTATCGTATGCCATATGGAATCTTCACCAACCACGTGTATTGAACTCTAGCCTTAGTATCCCGCATGATCTCTGACCACCACGGACGTCGTCTTATCCCCAAGCCGACTACCGGTCCATCACCGCAAATACTCTCCCGGCATCTCGAGTCACCTACACATAGAACAAACAAAGAAACCATATTCCGAGACCAATCTATCCCCAACTTGACTCATTAGTAGCAAACGATAGTATTACATACGCATAGTATCCATCTAGAAGCCATAATCATGAAACAATCACGGATATCCAAACAAACAATCCGAAATTGAAACCGACATAGAGTCGGCCGGTCAGACCGCAGGCTGTGCCGGTCTGACCGTGCGATACACGCCGGTCTGACCAGTCCCAACAGACAGCAGCACCTGTAGATCACCTGTGAAATCCAATAATCTTCAAAACCACTTCGCAAATAAATTCCAAATAACAAAACTAATAATCTCCGATGCCAATTGTTCATCACAGAATAATAATCAAAAACACCTTTGATTTTACACCGAGCTCCCTAGCACCTGATCCACCGCTTCTGTATATGGCCACCGCCATTGATTCCATCGTCACCATCACCTGAAGCTCGACAGAACTCCACCACCCGAAGCAGCCATTGTCATCACCTATTCACCTCCGCAGCCCGAGGCAACCATCGCCGCCGCTAGAAACCCGCTGTGCCTTCGCCTCTTGTCGCTGCCACTCGGAGGATAGGAGTGGGGATGAGGGAGAAGTGAGAGTAGACATGACTTAGAGAATTGAGGAGACTCAGAGACCACTTTTTTTTTTAGAGTTGGTGTTATATTAAAATTACTAATTCATAACCTTGAAAAATTTACAGGACAAAATCTCCTTGAAAAATTCACTAATTCGTAACCTTTTTCTGTTAATTGTTCAAAACCACCCATACTCATATATTCAATGCTTATCCTTGTTTGTTTTTGCAGGGTGCAGCCACAGTGTGCTACGTGGCATTGCATCCTCAGGTTGCTGGAGTCACTGGCGAATACTTTTCTGACTGCAATATCACTGAACTGAAATCTCATGCGCTCGACATGGACCTCGCCAAAAGATTGTGGGATTTCAGTCTCAGCCTAATCCGCTGATAAAAATTATTGTCGCAATAGCTATGTAAAGTCCACTATGGGAAACAAAACGAAACTAGTTAGAAATTTAAAGTAAAGTATCTCCAAAGATAAATTGCGAATGGAGCACTGGCTGTACAGAAATGATAAATGTAATGCTGAAATAATTGCTGGAAGAGAACAATATGGGAAAATAAGTTCCTGACCATCTTTGGTTTCGAGGAAACCTAATGTGTGGGAGTGCAATTTTAATTTTGCGTATCTTAGTTATATGTAGAGGCTGGTAGTGTTTTTAAATTGTTGTATCATCACTTTGATGTAATTGATCAAGTTCAATTTATGTTCTGGCACGATCTAAAGAACTATAAAAGCTGTGTCGTCTCATGGCCGCACAAAACGACCAAAAGCACAAACTATCGGAGAAATCCAGCTCGAGCTCACTATTAAGATCACCTTATAGCTAGCTAGGAACTAAATTCCATGCATGGATACGCAGAGAATTAAAGAGTTGGTTAGAATTCGAGATCAAATATGAACAAACAACGTGTCTTGTTCTGTAGGTCCTACTGACATGTACTCCCTCCGTTTCACTAATAACACTTTCCACATTCATATTGATGTTAATGAATCTAGACACAATATAAATGTGAGAAATGCTATAATAACTTATATTATGAAACGGAGAAAGTAAACCATATATATCGCATCGCGCGTAAACACATGGACAATGGGCGAGCTAATTTCATTGCAATGTAGCCGTTTTCGTTTTTCACCATTCTTTATGTGGACTTTTAGGCAGAACTATGAAACTTACATTACTAATATATTGACGTGCAATCCTTTTGCGCGTTCGCGAAAAAAAGAAAACATACATTACGAGTTTAATATTGTTCATGCAGCATTGCAGTCGATCAATAATCGAAAATGAAAATGTACGTAAGATCTCTTACTCAGCATGGATCAGAATGACCTACGGTGGTGTTCTTTTGTAATAAAAATGGAGATGAAGTTAGGGCACACAAAACAAGAAAGCAATTAGCACATGATGAACTGAGTTTCAATTATTACAAACTTGAAAATTGATTTATTTAATTTCTAAAGTAACTTCTACATGAAAAGTTTTGGCACGAAACATACCGTTTAGCAGTTTAAAATTTATGCTAACAAAAATTGAGGTAAATTTGTATCTTAATCAGAAAAGAACGTAAAGTGACTTTTCCGAATAGCAGCATATATAAATAACTAGAACAAACTAAGCAGATATATGAAGACAGGGCTTGCCTCATAACTATTTAACTATGTTCACTTGTAACAAAATTATGACTGTCGTTACCCACAATTTGTATCTAGGCCTCTAGGCCTATAGGGTACACTTGAATTTTCCTTGAGGCCTGGGCCAGCCCATGGCTTCTTGGTCTCTTGGGCCAATACTACGGTTATGTGGTGAAAAATTGCTAGATTAGTGTCGAGGCCTAGGGAGTAGGGATATGGCTAGGGATGAAAACGGATTGGAAACGGACGAAGAGCTTTATCATATTCATTTTCATATTTTTTTCGGAATCGGAATCAAAATCCTAGATACGGAAATGAAATAGAATATTATCAAATACTGATACGGAGCGACGACGAAACAGAACGAATACGATAATGAATGTTTGTCAGTATATAAAAATCCCCTCAAATTGAGTTTCCTTAATCAAGGAAGAGATATCGCTTGTTTATTTGGATCAACATCGCAACATTTATATTGTCAACTTTGTAGGCGGTCCCACAACCGTATGTGAAAATCGATTTTCATGGCTGTTCCCCTAAGAGACTCACATGTAAATATGATTATTCATTTTCTAATCCCAGGACCTTTAACTACATGTATAACTTATTTACCATATCACTTATCAAGTTTTTGTTGTATAAATTGGAGATATTTCACATCTTCGAAACTTGTAGTGTTTGTTTGTTTTGAATCCGAGAATTTCCAGATAGTTCCAACCGAACCTATCCGAATCCGAAAAATGGTCCGGACGGACGGAAACTATCTGTACCAGTTTCAACTCTAGATATGACATAGCTGGTGTGAGGCAAAGCTCCACCATGCTGGTGTCTGTCCGTTTATATAGGAAAAAAATGCTTCCAAATAAGTTTATTACAAAGAAACTATTTTAAACGGAAGCAAATAAGCAAAACAGAAAATAGCTTCCTCTTTTAAACGGAAAATGATTTATTACAAACAAATCAAAAGTTGACACCGCGTCATTGTGGCTCTTGTGGGAGTATATATAATTGGACAGGTCATACAACCCTATCACAACATAGCTTTGGTTGGTCACTCTGTTTATTGGTCCCTATGTGATAGTATGACTGTATGACCGTTAGTTTTACAATTCTAGAGAAGATTAAACTTTGGCAATTTAATGTTACCTCCTGTTTAATATATGCCATAGTTCACGTTTTTTAATTTGTTTGACTATTCAACTTTTTCTAAAAGTATTTGGATAAGACCAACATAATAGACATACTTAAAACACTTTTTATTGAATAAATTTTGTTGGTCACCCAAATGAGAAAAAAAATCAGCCGTGTCTTATATTAAATTATATTAACATCATTTCAAATAGAACATCCATCCTAAAATTTAATATTTTTAAAAAGTGATATTAATGTTAAAAAGAAGGGTAGAAAGACTTATCTATCTTTCGGAATATGTGAGGTGAAGGTCTATACATATTCCCTCTATTCAAAAAATTCATTATGAGGATGAATATGGACATAATGTACAGTGGCGGAGCTAGGTTTGGAGGAGAGGGGGGCTCAGCCTTCTTCTTCCTCCTCCAGCCCCCTCTCTCCCCCCTTTTCTTCTTCCTCTCCCTCTTTTCCCCCTTCTCCTCCCTCACAAACTCCATGGAGTCCAGCGGGGTAGTAGGGGCTTGAGCCCCCTCCGCCCCCACGCTGGCTCCGCCGCTGATAATGTATGTCTAGACTCATTCTCAAAATTAGGTTTTTATGGGACGAAAGGAGCACATACTAATAGATAATATTTGCTACAGGACATCATGACAATCTATAAATGTGGTAATTAGCCCATGGATATCACACCTTTTATTTTATACTGTATTCGATCTGACAACGCGTGAGAGGGCCCACAATTGTACACGATGAGGCAGAATTGCCCTTGGCATATCCGGCAATGTTCTTCCTCAGCTTGATACAACACGAGCACAGTGAGCGTGGGCCTCAATGTGTTGACCGCGAAACGACAACGAGGATGGCGGCAGGACTACATATCCCACAACGTGACTCATCTACAGGTTACGGAGGATGGCAACAACAAAGAGAATGATAACGATCAGAACGCTAGAGGTTAAGGTTTGCGTTGGAGGAGAGAGAAAGAGGGTTTGCAGTCTCCAATGGTGGCCTTGGTGGCAAGATGGTGCTTCTGGAGCGGGCTGACGATGGCGGATGGGCCAATGACTTTAGCGGTGGCTCGGTGAAATTGGAGGGAAGAACGAGCTTGGGAGGATGATTGTTTCTTCGGGAAGGAGGAGGAAGAGAAAAGAAATGGATTAATGACCTCACCGATTAAAATAGATGGTGTGTAAGAATACACTAAAATAATCAACGTGGTGTCTGCGAGTAAATTATCATATTCATAGAGGTCACGATGTTTTTGGTAAAATTTACCATACTAATAAAAGGGTCAATGCACTGTAGGGGCATTATGTGTATTTAGTAGCAAAAGTTGGATTGCTATAAAATTTGCTACATAATGAAACCTTATTGGACCGTCTTGATATGCTACCATCTCTCTTTTATATATTATAAGTCATTTTGATTTTATTTTACGTCGAACTATTTTAGGTTTGACTAAATTTATAGAAAAGTTTAGCAATATTTTCAACACAACCTATCAACATATGTTTAATGATAAATTTAATGAAACTAACTTACACTATAAGTTTTGTTATTTTTTCTGTAAATTTGGTTAAACTTTTAATTTTTTTAAAAAATCAAAGTGACTTATTATATGAAACGGAGCGAGCCAATGAGTTTACAAATTGACCAATAGCCATTCGTCAACTTCTATGGAGTTGAACCATTTAAAATTGAAACGTCTTACAAAACAGGAGTATTATACGTTTGATTGGAAGTTGAGACGTTTTATTTAAGCAAGTTGATTGTCTTAATTTAAGCCACCGGCCGGAAGCTGTTCCCACGGCGGCGCAAGACAATGTGGGGCCTACTGAGGCGGAGGAGCCCCTCCGGGTTCTCGCCGTCGTCCACCGCGGAGGAGGTCACCGCCGGCGTCGACGGCTCCGGCCTCGTCGCCGTCGTAACCGGTAAGTGAACTGTACCCTCATCTCTCCTCTAGCAGCTGGTCGTTTCTTGGTTCCGTTCATACTTCATAGCATCCCCTGGTTCTTGGTTGACTCCTGTTTCTTCTGAACATTCCCTGCTCGAATCCAAGAATCGTTGGTCTGAACTGAAATTGCTCGAGGAATTTAGTGATTCTCTTCGATTTGAGGGGAAATTGGCATAGTTTACTGTTCGGTGTATAAAAATCTTGCATACTGCAGTAGATAAATTTGGGGGGAAATTATGAAAGATGATTTATAAACTAAATGTATTTATAGTTTTACCAACCATTAATCAAATTTCCCCCAAGATTTACTGTTCAGGAATTGGAGAAAAGGCATCATCCGCTGATGCAAGTAGTAGGAGTTATCTTGCATATTACTCCAATTCCTGCTTTGTTAATCGAATTTGTACTGAAGGCCTGAAATGCTGGTGGAATAATTGCTGATTGGAGATGTTTCTTGCAGGTGCCTCCAGTGGGATTGGTGCTGAAACATGCCGAATTCTCGCGATGCGGGGAGTGCACGTTGTGATGGGGGTAAGGAACTCATCTGCCGGTGCGCGTGTGAGGGATGAGATAGTGAGACAGGTTCCGGCTGCAAAGATTGAGATGCTGGATCTTGACCTCAGCTCGATGTTGTCCGTGAGGAGATTTGCGGAGAATTTCAGTGCTCTGAATCTTCCTCTGAACATCCTGGTGTAAGCAGATCTAATGCTTATGTATATTGGCAAGATTTGGTAGAACAAAACATTATGCTTCCTCTTAAAAAGAAAAAAAAACATTATGCTGTTTTACAGAATTATTGTAGCAGCAAAACCTTCTGCAACATAGAGAATTTGGGTGCTAAATAAACTGGAATGAGCATTTGAGCTGGCTATTGGGATTCAGACACTCAAAGCATGCTTAATAGACAGTTTTTATGTATTACTGGGTTATGTCATTAGTACAGTCATTTTCTGGAAGGTAAAACAGTCCATCAGACCTCTACTAAAAAACTTTTATTCCATCTATGTTGAAGTGTTCTTTTTTTACAAATTGCCTTTTTTTGGCGAGGAATACGTCATCCATTTTATGTTTGAGAAAAAAATTTTAGTCTTCTCTGTTTAAAGTAATAATGCAGGGATTGCGTTTGTACCATTTAAGCTATCAGAGGAGGGCATTGAGCTGCATTTTTCAACAAATCACCTTGGTAGGCCCCCTCTTACAGTCCCTTAAACTGCATACTAAAACTTTTTTATTTTAAGTAGGTTTTGCCAAAATTCATAGAATATTATTGTTTTATTTTCTATTTGTTACTAAGACAGATGTAATTTACATATTTGTGTGTGGTCATATTTCACTTGACTGATCTTGTATCCATGTTTGGTTACTTACGTGCAAAATTTCTGTTATTATTGTATAACTTCATCGTGCAATTAATCATGCAATGCAGGGCATTTTCTACTGACCGATCTTTTACTTGAGAAGATGAAAGTTACAGCTATAGAAAGTGGGATAGAAGGAAGGGTTGTGATAGTTGCTTCTGACAGCTACAAGCACCCTTATCGAGAGGGGATTCGTTTTGATAAGATCAATGATGAATCTGGGTATTACTTTCTGACCCATCGTATATTCTTTTTTACATTTATTTACCTTTTCAATCGATCAAAGGTAAGAAAAACAGATCTGCACAAAAACATCATATTCGAAATTAATTATTTTTATTCTCTCCCGCTAGGTATAACAAAATCTTCGCTTACGGCCAATCCAAGCTTGCCAACATACTGCATTCCAATTTACTATCTAGCAATCTGAAGGTTCCACTTTTCTTCTTGTTTTCCTTAAGCTCGTATTTGGAACAACTGGTGGTTCACACTAACTCTTGTTTATTTAATTGTACACACTGTTTGTCCTCAAAATTACACAATTTTGTAATCTTGTAAAATGGAAAAGAAATTGTAGTAGACTATTTTTCTTGAAATTACGAACTGTAATATATTAGACATGCTGTTAACTAAATCATGTAGATCTTTGGCTGAGACAGTAATATGAATTTATCACAAAATAGATCTCATAATAGCAAAGCTATGCAGAGGATGGATGTCAAAAGCCCTGTTATTTTTGTTATGGAGCTGTTCTGCGAATAGATGATATCAATGATCGCATTACTATTTCAAAAAGTTTCACATATTTTCTTGATGATGAATGTTGTCTGCTAAAAGGAACAAGATGCAAAAGTAACAGTCAACTCTCTGCATCCTGGAGCTGTTGTCACCAACATTATGCGTCACTGGTATTTCGTAAATGGTATGGGCATATCTGACAAATGCATATAGTTCTTGGCAAAATAAAGCTAAATCAATCTTCATGGATGGTTCATCGAATCTCAGACAGTATTTGCTTTTATCTTTCTGGCTAGTTGAGTTTTTGCTTCGTTGTGCTCATATTCATCTATAGTACAGCTATGAGACATCCATTTCTTCTATGTAGTCACATAAGTTTAGGCTTCAGTTGCCATCACTATTATCTTAATTGCATGGATACATCTTCTTTCTAACCTATTAATCTGATTTACTTCTCTTCCAGTTGTATAAAGAGTTTTTCCAGAACTTTTTTGTGCATTAAAGTGCATGATCATTCCATATACAAAAAATTCTTGAGAGCATTACCTTATTAAAGAAATATTTCATTCATGGAAGATCACTATGGTTGTCCAGTGCAAATTGTAAAAGCCCCACATTTGTGCTTTATTATTTGAATGAATAATGAACTGGAAACAATGCACAGTGATTGTTCTTCCTTGTTTTTAATTTCAGGTATGCTATCTACACTTGGTAAATTTTTCGTTAAAGGTGTTGAACAAGTAAGTTTTGGATCATTTTTTTTTCTGTTCCTTTCACAAGACTAAAGTGACAGAGTTGTATTTACTATTTTTACTGTATATTCAATTTAAGTATTTTATTGCGTATGCAATTTATGTCAATTTCATTACATATGTTCTTGTGACAGTTATATTCACTATTTTATTGTATATTCAATTTGTATTTTATTGTGATGCAATTTATGTCTATTTCATTACATATTGTTTTCTGAAACATTTTATTCAACAGAAACACACGAAATAATTGTAAAACTTTAATCCTAGTACTGGTGGATGTGTCATGGAATAATTGACCTAATAAATATATAAATATGGAAAAAATGTATTTATTGCTTATATCATTCAACATTTTCCTGCAACCTGAAAAAACAGGAGCTGCAATATTACCATGACTCTACCAGGGACTATTTTTTGTAGAGTTAATGTTATTAAACTCATGAACTAACTGGCACCAGGACAAAGTCTCCTTGAAATTTTACTAATTCAGTAATTCATAACATGTTTAATTGTGCAAAACATCCAATTACCAACAAAGAATTGTGCAAACTATCCAAACACATAATCACTGCTTAGCATTGTTTGTTTTTGCAGGGTGCAGCCACAGTGTGCTATGTGGCATTGCATCCTCAGGTTGCTGGAGTCACTGGCAAATACTTTGTTGACTGCAATGTCACTGAACTAAAATCTCATGCGCTCGACATGGGCCTCGCCAAAAGATTGTGGGATTTCAGTCTCAACCTAATCCATTAGTAGAAACTGTTGCAAGTGGTGTGTAAAGCCTATTTTTTGGAAACGAACTGAATCAAGTTATGGCACTGAAGTGTGTGAAGAACATGATAAAAGTATTTCTACAAAAATTGCGAATGGAGGACATGTTAATAGATGTGAAATTTATCCAGTTGTACAGTAGGTGTGATATCAAACTGCTGGAAGACAGCCCAAACCAGCCACATTTGTAAAGCTTGAATAAATTGATTGGATGTATATCTTCATATGTTTGTAGTTTTTTACGTAGTGTGATTCACAGCGTTTGTGCTAATAATTTGCAGTGAATGCTGACAAAGGCCCTGTTTAGATCTCATCCCAAAACTTTACACCATATCACATCGAACGTTTGAACATCTGCATAAAGTATTAAATATAGGCTAAAATAACTAATTGCACAAATTGCGACTAATTTGCGAGACTAATCTTTTAAGTATATTTACTCCATGATTTGACAATGTGGTGCTACAGTAAACATTTGCTAATGACGGATTAATTAGGTTTAATAAATTCGTCTCGTGGTTTACTAACGGATTATTTAATTAGTTTTTTTATCAGTGCCTGAATACCCCATGCGATACCCTATATAATATCCGATGTGACACGCTTAAATTTTACAACCCTGAATCTAAACACCCCAATATATAATTACCTCACATTCACGAATGTTTGAATGCTATGTTGAGAAATCAACATCGTCATACATTTCAATATGGAGGGATTAACTCCTACACGTGCATGATTTCAATGTTCAAAGACCGTTTTCCTGGACTCCAATGAAAGTTTATTGCCGTAAAACATTAACTTTTTTCCTTTTTAAGTATATATTATATGCCAAAAATATTTTAGTTTAGTTTTTCTGATTAAATCATTTCTTAGTTTTTCCATGTTTTGTTCTTTGACGTTTTCCCACATAAACACATCTGTTTATGTCATTTTGTACTTTTTCTCTTTTAAAGTGACTTTTTAAAGCATATAATGAATCTTTATGCCCTCTCATTTAAGAACAGTGTTCCAAACCAGTATGGCTTTTTATGTAGATACCAACATACTTCCTCCGTTCCAAAAAAAACTCAATTTTTTAGGTTTCCGTGTTTAACATTTGACTGTTCATCTTATTTGAAAAAATATGAAAAAATTTAAAAAGATAAATCATACATAAAGTATTATTCATGTTTTATCATCTAACAATAATGCAAATATTAATCATAAAAAAATTTCATATAAGATGGACGGTCAAACGTTGGACACGGAAACCCAGAAATTGAGTCTTTTTGGACAGGGGAGTAGTCAATACAATGTATTTTAGTTAAGATCCATCCAGCCCAAGCTTATGTGATCTTCATGATTGGTTTAGGTGGCGTTTGGATCCAGGTACTAAATTTTAAATCCCTGTCACATCGGATGTTTGAGCACTAATTAAAAGTATTAAACGTAGCCTAATAATACAACTAATTGCATAAATGAGAGCTAATTCGTGAGACAATTTTTTAAGCCTAATTAAAATCCATAATTAGCACATGTTTACTATACCATCACATAGGCTAATCATGGATTAATTAGGCTCAATAGATTCGTCTCGCGAATTAGTCCAGGGTTATGGAATAAGTTTTATTATTAGTCTACGTTTAATACTTCTAATTAGTGTCCAAACATCCAATATGACAGGGGCTAAAATTTAGTCCCGGGATCCAAACAACACCTTAATACACCTTCCGTTTTCACTAAAATCTTGGCAAACATGATTTTTAGAGAAAAGGCTCATTGCCCAACTTTATAAAATAAATAACAGATATCTGAATACACGGCTTGACAGCCAGAGCAAGTTCACCGGCGCATCCGGTTTTACAATCCTAGCACAAGCGCAGAGCAAGGACGAGCCAGCCTACTCATGCAAACTAGAAATAAAACTTGAAATAAAACTAGAAATAAGTTTTAATAGGTTTTATGGTTTTTTTATAAGTTTTAATAAGTTTTAATAGGTATTACAATCCTAGTACAAGCGCAGAGCAAGGACGAGCCAGCCTACTCATGCAAACTAGAAATAAAACTTGAAATAAAACTAGAAATAAGTTTTAATAGGTGTGTTTAGTTCCAAAGTTTTTTTTCAAAACTTCCAACTTTCCATCATATCAAACCTTTTATACACAAACAACTTTTTAGTCATATCGCCTTCAATTTTAACCAAATTTTAAACTTTGCGCCAATCTAAACATAAACACAGCCAAAGAAAGAAACAGATTTTCGAGTAAGCTGGCTGCTAGTAAGCTGCCGCAGCTACAAATTAGAAATGCAGCTGTAGTAGGATGCAGCTGGCGGCATCAAGCACCCGGTTTGGCTCGTTGGCACGAGGATTTTGCGATTTCCTGGGACTTCTCATTCTTATCACATTTTATAGCATAAAATGGGCAAATGAAAAATGAACTTGTAATCTGTACCAGTATTTCAGGAAAAATACATGCATGGTGGTATGTATAAATGGGGAGTAGTGGCTGTGCTGTAGCTAGCTAGACTGCTCAGGTACTGTAGTATGATAAATGATGAAGTTGTGGGACCAGAATTGTAATTAAGGTATACAATGTGAATTATTCACATGTACATATTTCTGTAATTTTGTTTGATTTTTTTTGGGGGTTATCGAGGAGTTACTGGGAACAAAACACTATCTAATATTAGTTTCTGACTAGAACCATTCTTAATTTATCATTTGAAAAAAAAACCATTCTTAATTTATAGAATTAGAATATTCATGATCAGTAATCAAATTTATAGTCTAATTTGTAGTTGCTAGAAAATGTGCTATACCCACCCGGTACATTCTAAAGAACCATAAAATTACTAGTTCAAAATTGATATGATGTGTTCTTTGCTGACATGTTAATCTCTAGGGAGTGAAAGAAATAAGAAAAATTGCCAGGAAGGCTACTTGGGATCACGGCTTAGGGTTCCATAACACGAAAAGAACGATATAATTGATCATGGCTTTACCCAGAAAAGTAGCAATAACTAGCTATTTAAGGAGATGAAGAGGTGGGAGGCTAGCAAACGAACCCCTAAGGTCATACTTCAGCAAGTTGGGATGCATCCTACTTGGGCTCAACTTGGTCTGGGGTCCCAGACTATGTTATAAGCCCAAAAACCCATGACATGTGGCGCAACATTTTATTATTTTAATTGCTAGTGACTCACAAGGATGTTTGAGATAAATTCAGATCTGCTCGAAAGAGGACTCCAACAGTTTTCCATGAAGTACTCATGGGCCTAGAACATAGCATGTTTGCACATTTGGCGACCATTTGAAATCAGTGCTGATGCAAGTGGCTGAATTGGATTCTGGAACATGGACAGTTTGATCTCTTGACTTACGATGTGAACTATAGCTGTATTCATAGTAGTCAAGATTACATCAGGTTACCTGAAGTATTGCGGAATGTTGGATTGAGTTCTTGTGAGTCTCTAATGCAACTTTAGAGTATGACAAAGTTGAAGAAGTATCTCTAACAACTATGTCAACAAGGTGGCTGCTCTGTGCAATCGGTGGAATACACTATTCTCTAAATTTTGTTATTTCCGTACTTAGGTGGTGTTTTAATCTTCTGAAGATGAAGATAAAGATAAAGATTAAGTGTTTCACGTAAAATGAGATGGTAATAACGTGTGATTAATTGAGTTTTAATTATTACAAACTTGAAAAATGGATTAATATGATATTTTAGAACAACTTTCATATAAAAAGTTTTCGCACGAAACATACCATTTAGCAGTTTGAAAAGCGTGCCACGAGTATCCAAAAGTTTATTCAACTTTTAATTGGCTACATGTTAATTGTTTCCTGTCAAAGTGGAGAAAAAAATTGGAGAGAATAGGTTGCTCATATCAATCAGTAAGACTGTACGAGGTCTGAACTTCTGATTGTAGTGAAATGAATATTTAACTTCTGATTGTAGTGAAATGAATATTTGCTCAAAATATCTGATACAACACTCCTTTGTTTAGACTTCAGGCTTGAGAAGTGTCCGAGTATAACTGGTTGACTAGTATAAGAACAACACAACCTCACTCGCTTCTTCTCGTACTCGATCTGCGCCAAATTCTCAGAATTGGAAATAAACCAATTATTTAGAAATACTAGCTGTATAAAGTTGTCAAGGAAATGGGAGAAATAAGAAACAAATGTACAGCCCGACCTTCACTTTACAGCTCACGATAGAGAGGTTACTAGTAGTATCGTGGAATGTTGCACACTCCGTGCCTTGAATGCAAGTTTAGAGTATGGCAAAGTAAGGAGTTTTCTAACAAGGGTTAATTAGACTCATGCCATTATAACTTTTATGGTTTTGAAATATATACCATTATAACTTTAAGGTTATTTGATAAATACCACTGCTTATCTCTTCAACCCATATTCTAAATTTAATAGACGAAATTACTCAATTCTTCTTCCTTCATCTCCTCCCCCTCTCTTCTGTTCATCCTCTGGATCTGGTGGCCCACAAGCTGCAGCTCGAAGCAGCGGCGGGCGGCGGCAACAGTTTAAGGCCCTCGTGGTCAACCTGACTTGGGCAAGTTTGGATCCAAACTTTAGTCCTTTTCCATCACATTAACTTGTCATACACACACAACTTTTCAGTCACATCATTTTCAATTTCAACCAAAATACAAACTTTGCACTAAACTAAACACAGCCTTGTCCCCTGTCTCTCCAGGGCTGCCACACTGCCCAGCAGCCTAGCGTTGGTCTGTGACGCTGGTGCTACACGGCAGGAAATAAATTCTAATCTGCATCAACGAAGAGCAACATTTGTAGGATTCGGTGTGCTGCTTTTCTCAGCTCCTCATCCATTGATCCCGGCTTGTTCAGGAGAGGAAGGATTGCAAAGAAAGGGGTAATTTCATCTTAAAAAATTAGAATGTGTGTTGAAGGGGTAAGTAGTGTCATATATCAAATAAGTATGAAGTTACAATGGGATAGTTCCAAATAGTTGAATTATACTGGCATATTTCAAAACTGTGAAAGTTATAATGGCATGGATCTAATTAACCCAACTAACAACTATATATGTCAACAAGGAGGCTGTTGCTTTAATAGATGGAGTACATTATTTATTGTGCACGTACTGTTTTCATAAATGCTTAGCAACATGTCCAATGTCACTTGGACGGTGTAGAAAACAGATGGATATAATAGGTTGGTCGTATCAATCAATGACTACTCCATATGAGTTCTGATTGTAGTGAAATGAATTTTGCTAAAAATTGTGGAACTAGTTTTGATAGAAAACAAGTGGTCCTTACTTAAAGTGGAATTCCATAACACTCAAGATTCGGTCCATGATCACTAGTGTGGAAACTAGTTAAAGATGACATAATTAGAGCGAGTACAACAGAGCTCGGAACGCCGGCGATAGGAAAGACACGTATGCTCTGACGCTGAGCTGGAAGGGAAAAAGGATGAAAGAGAGGGTGAGCCGGCGACTAATTAGTCGCCAGTGACACACGCGCTCCAAGGAAAGAAAGTGGGCCTGCTATCCGTGTGTGTGGCCGCAGATAGTGTAGAGGAAGAGAGAGATTAACATAAAATATTATTACTATGGAAAAGGGGTTCAAATGTACTAGAGACTACTTATTGTACAGGTTAGCTGTTAAATCTTCTTTAAATGACGTGGGCACAGTTGGAGCCAATAGCGGGCGGTATTATTAAACTTGCTCTTATAAGTTACAGACTTCGAGCTTGAGCTTGTCTTGATAAGGTGAGCTAGGGCCCAATTATCACTGAAAGCTTTGAAGTTGCTATTGAATTGATTCGTCAGCCATTATATGAAGGGTAATAATGAAAGTATGATGCTCCAGAGAACACATTAATAAGTGATCCCACAGGTTACTCATCGATATCGACAGACTATCCACGAACTACCAGATCGAGCATAATACCATCTTTGCTTTGTTCAAAAATATCTGAACGCACTGATAGAAGTTTCATAATCTTTCAGTTTCCGCGCATGATTTACCCCCCTACAGGTTAATCATTATTATTGATTCAAGACAATCTCTCTTGATTTATACCTATGCTGAATATTCAGCAGTAATGATCTTGGTCCTTGTTCCTACTGTAATTGATTGTTATATATATATTCCCCATATATGAACTAGGCCGACTACTTTCCGGTCCGATGTGCTACTAACTCGATTGTGGTAGAACTCCACAACTCATGTTCTATTCTGTTTTCTTCTTCTTCTTCCTAGTTTTGTGAAAGTAATAGGAATGAGAGAAGTTGAGAAAAAATATATTGCAATTCTTGGTTCTTCATCCACAGAGGTTCTCTACATAGCAAATTGGTTTTTACCATGGGTGTCTTCTTTTTGACAAGCTTGTTCACATCAGTAAAGTCGATGCACATTCTCACCTCTTCCAATTCGTTTTCCTCACCGTTACGGGTTTCACTTCGACTGAGAGTGTGCAACCTCGCAGATTACCTTGACATTTCGTCCGGCCTTGATGACCTTGTGTCGATCGCTGAACATTGAATTGCAGATTTTGCCTGCATCAGTTGACACCCTTTTTTGTGACTTGTCTCACCAACGCGCTAATAAGTCGGGGAACTACAATTTTTGTCGTTGCACTTTGCGAAATATCCGTCCAAAGAAGTGATTATAAACTATTATGTTATTTTGGACCCATTGCCAATTGGCGCAGCAAGCAGGAGGCAAGGAGATAACTCAACTCAATCGGCCTTTAACGAAAGCCCATCACGGATGAGGTCATCCCCATCGGGTTTAAGTTAAAGCCTATCACCGATGAGTATTTCCCCCTAAAAAAAATGTTTTTTTGCTAGCCTCAGGTCTTTGCTAGCCATACCCGCTGTAAAATGACAGAAACGTATACTCCCTCCATTCCCTTTTGATCTACATGTTTTGGAAAACAGAAAATTCTATATTGATCAGCGGATTACAAAAGAGCGCCTGAAATATCGCGCGAAGGGCGACGCTTTGTATCGCTCGCCTCGTTTCCATCAACGCCGCGCTGCATGCAGCACGCCCTCTCTGGCCGCTTTCGTCGCGCTCGCTGCCACCGCTGCTCGCGTAGCGCTCGCTGCCATCGCTCACGTCGCGCTCGCGGTCATGGCTGACCCGCTCGCCTCGCTTGCTCGTGCCATGGAGGTGGTGCCGGACTCGGAGATGGAGGTAGCGTCCGTATCGTCGTCGGAGGTAGCACCGGTCTCGTCGGAGGTATATTCCCCAGCATTCCCAGCACATCCACATCCCCAGCATCCCCATTCGCATAATTCACACATCCATTATTCACATATTTCACACATCTATTATTCACATATTTCACAATTCCATTCACATACACATCTCATTCCGTTCCTTCAAAATTTGCATTAGTTCTTTCCACACATTGAATTAGCCTATATAGACGTAGTATTACATATTACACTTTTATGATCATTGTTTCCTGTACTAGGGTTAACCTGGCCCTCACTCACCTAACTTTTATGATAGTAATAAATCACATCTGCTGCAACTTATAGGTACTTGCACCAACCCACTACTATAGGCGACAGACAGTTTGGGGTGTTACATTATAGCATTTGAAATTTGACAAAAACATAATAACTTTTAAAATGCTACTTCTCCCAACAATCACTACTCATTTAATTTTCACTCAATTTTATATCCAACCACCCTCCCACACTGCAATCACCTCTCAATTAATGAGAGGCATCACAATAATTTTTTTATCCTTTATTGATCTTTAAAAAGTCAGAAACTTTTATATTTTGAGATGGACTAGTTATAAGAAACAGACATGGAGCTTCAACATGGCTACTTAAGGAAAAATAAGCTCGAAATTTTCTTGAGGCAATGAAGTTTCCATCAAAACCCATGGTCCAAATCTATTCAATTTTGTGATCCTGTATTTATTGAATTGGTGCCTTCTAAAACTTTTTTTCCGATGATAGGACACCAACACACTAGTAAGTTATCCCCACTAGTCAACTTAGGCCCTGTTTGTTTCAGCTTAGGAATATTATAATTTGGATTATTGGTAATAATCTGAAACAAACAAGTAGATTATTATGATAGATTATTATAATTTATAAGCCAGATTAGTATATTATGTTAATCTCATATAAACGTGTTTTCTTTTTTAGATTATCGGGTGGTTAAAGATTCACTACCTTAATCTACCATAATCTAGAGAAACAAATCTAATATAGCTTATTATAATCCAGTTTATAGTAATCTGACTCAATAATATAGATTACAATAATGTTAGGGTAAAACAAATAGAGCCTTAGCCAAACAATACCCGTTTTTACTATACTTTAATTATAGAACCAAAGTTGGACCATATTTATACTTTTATGGACCACATTTTCTATCGTTAATAGTTATTTCTCTAGTAGTGAGCATAAAAGCCATACAGTAAATTCCGCACATAAAGAAAATTATCATGAATTTATCTTTTACGAATAAAAGCACTTTGGTTATACGAGACCAATTCGTTCAATATTGGGGCGAAATGACTGGCAAGTAGCTCTGTCACAATTCGAACAAAACTGTGAATCAAAGTTATAGGTCGATAATGCTCGGGCATATATAGTTGCAGACTTGCATCACCTTTCTTCTGGTGTGCTGTGTTATTGGCTAAAAAGAACTTGTAATTCTTTCAGGAGAGCACCTTTAATGATGTCCCAAGCTTGTTTGAAAAAGGCCCCAATGTAACCATCCGGATCAGGGGCTTAATTTTTCAGATGGCATGGAGAAGATAGTCTCCTTTAATTCATCTTGTGCTGTATCCTCCTGGTCTTATAGTAGAGCTATACATTTGGTAGGTTTATTGCCAACCAGTTCAGGCACCGAGATCACTAGTGGAGAAACCATCTTTGATCGGTCGACCAAATTCCACATTAGTCCCGGTTCCATTTAAAACAGGGACTAAAAACGATTTTTAGTCCCGGTTAAAAATTTTTTGATCTTTGTCCCGGTTGGTAACACCAACTGGGACTAAAGATGATTTTTAGTCCCGGTTCATCTCCTGTCAGAGGCATGTCAGGGGGCCGAGGATCTTTAGTCCTGGTTCATACTACCAATCGGGACTAAAGATTACCACTTTAGTCCCGGTTGGTAATACCAACCGGGAGTAAAATTAAACACGTAGTATATAATCCATAGTCCTTATCCTCTCCTCCACAATCACAACCACTTCCTCACCCACAGATCGATTCTCCCCTCTTCTCCCCCTCCTCCCCTCTCCTATCTTACACAGATCCTCCCCTTCCTCCTTCCTTCCCCTCCCTTTCCTCCTCCCTCACCTGGAGATGGATCTTACACAGATCCTCCCCTTCCTCCTCCCTCACCTGGAGATGGAGGAGGCCGCGCCGCGCGGACACGGTGGACGGACGGACACGTGGCGTGCAGCGCAGACGTGCATTGCAGGGGAAGCACATGCGTGCAGTAGTAACTGTAGTGGCAGCCGGCAGTAGTGGGATTGATATTTTGTGATTGATTTCTTGAGTAGTAACAGTAATAGCTAGTAGTAGCGGTTGTGGGATTGATTTCTTGAGTAGTAGCAGTAGTAGCAGCATCCGGCAGCTTGTTTTCTCTCTTTTTTTTTGATATTTTGTGATTTACTGAGATGTATAATTTTGTGATTCATTGTATGGATTTAAGATGTATAATCTGTGTTATATTTGATTTGTGTGTAAATTTTTTAGGATTTGTAATGTATTATATTTGTGTATATAAGTAACTTTATGATTTGTGATGTGGATTTAGGATGTTAATTTGATTTGAGGATTTGGGGTTTTATTTGGGATGTGCATGCCATCTGATTCAGGAGAAAATAAAAAGTAACAAAAAAAATAAAAGGGGACCGGCGATTCGGGAGAAAATAAAAAAGTAACAAAAAAAATAAAAGGGGACCATCCGGGACTGTCCCTATCCTCTCTTTAGTCCCGATCCCTCTCTTTAGTCCGGGTTGGTGTTACGAACCGGGACTAAAGATTGATCTTTACTCCCGGTTATTTCACCCGGGACTAAAGATAGCGATCTTTAGTCCCGGATTCGTAGTCCCGGTTAGAAAACCGGGACTATAGGGGTTTACAAACCGGGCGTAAAGACAGTTTCTCCACTAGTGGATCGTCGGAACCCCTAGGAGTTGTGTGAAAAAACATGAAGTTCTTTCTTGTCTTGAGTGGTTACATCCCTTGATGGGGTTTGTAACATCTATGTATAATTCTTTCTCTCCTCTGGCATTTGCTTTTAAGTGAAAGAACATTCAAGTGACATCACCTTCTTTTGTCCAAGTTAGCCTTGCCTTATGTCTAATCTTAATCTTGTTTAAAGTAGATACAACACCACCACTATTGTCTTTAGATATGTTCTAAGCTCCTTTTCAGCATTAGTTATGACTCTTTCTTCCTATGCTACATCCAACTGGAAGATCTCATTAGCTACAACAAATCGCAGGCGAATGCAGCCAACATGCAAATTACTCCACCTAGTTAGTTTGAGGTGAATCTTTAGCAGAGGTTGCATGTTTCTCGCAGGATTTTATAACCTCTTATAGAAAACATGGCATCTTTAGCCAAAAGGTTTCAAATAAAAAGACATGTTCAATTTCTCTCTCTCGCTGCTACGCCAGTACAATCAGGCAATAATCACAGGAATTTGATCATGCCAAGAACTGCAGTATTTTTGTGGCATGAATGAAATCTGCTGTGACATTAGAGTAGAAATATGTCATTCGAGTGAAAACTAAGCACTCCATCATATCCTGTGTTCCTTCCTTCCCTGAGGTCTCTCGTGCCAAATTTACCATTTGATTTACGGTAAAATGCCATACGAACCATGTACTACCTGTCTTGTATGCACTACCGCTACAAAGATGTTGCTGCATGAAATGAAATGAAGGTAAGGTACCATGGTAGCAGCTGGAAGTGAAGAACAGGATCAAGTAGCTGTCGTATTTTATAGCCAAGGGTTGCAGGTTTGTAGCTAGTGTAAATCAAAGAGTACTATGCATATAATGATGAGCCATCAACACTCCTGGAACCAAATGAAATTGTCTTTCTGCTTTCATTACATACTAGCTAATTAAATCGCACATTCGCACGACCATGACATGTCCTTTTATGTTTTAAAATTATAACTAAATATTGGGGTGTGGATTTTTATTTCTCGAGGGGATGTTCTCTCGTTGCTTGCATGCCATCTAAATAGTTATTAAAAAATTTGAGAAAAATATGAAATATATCACTTCCAAACATATAATGTCAAATTCGATTAAAATATGTTGTATTTACGAAGGGTTAATTTGAGTTGTTTCAGCTTTAATATATGTGTGTAGATGCCACATCAAACTGGTTAATTAGCTGGTGAAAGCAGCGGTTTTCTTTATCATTAGTTGGAAGAAAAAAAAATCAGCAGTAGTGCAGGAGCAGGAGGCTGCCACTTTCTTCCTTGGAGATGGCGATCAGGTGAGTCCCACCGCCACATTGTTGCCACGTGTCTGTGTTCGTTGCTCTATGTTTTTAACCTCTTTTTCCTAGTTTCCCTCGTGTTCCGCGCGCACGCTTTTTAAACTGCTAAACGGTAATTTTTTTCATAAAATTTATATACGAAAGTTATTTAAAAAAAATCATATTGATCCATTTTTTCAAAAAAATAGCTAATACTTAATTAATCACGTGCTAATGTACCGCTCCGTTTTATGTGTGCTGTAAATGTGTTGGGAAGCAGAGAAACGATCACACTCTTCTAGATCCTTCTAGTGCTTCTTAGATTTCGATCAATCCAAGCCATCCTTCCTTAATCCAATGGTTAATATAATATTGTATTCGTGGCACAATGATAGAGAGAATAAACATTCTACGTTCATATTATGATGTATTATGATGATGATGAATCAATATATGTTGTAGACCCAGCGTAGGTCATGTGATCGATCTGGATGCATGGTTTAAAATACCAGTTATTTTCACTGAAATTTTGGCAAGCTGATCACCGGCAGCTGACGTTCATGTTAACAACCAACCTGTTCTCTTGGTGCTGCTGGGAGATCCATTCTTGTCCTGATCTGAACATCCATTGGACAAAACAATTGACTTGCACCGCAAAGAACATACACGTTGTGTACTTGTGTACCATGAGAGCATTCTCCTATTTGCAATTAGTGCTGAAACTACAATTGGCATTGCGAGACGTGTTTGCAACTAGTGCTAGAACTACAACAGAATATGGTACACTATTTGCCAATGTCTCCCAAGCCCATTGGCCATTGCAAGTATTAAATTTTTTGATAAAAAAAACTACCGGAACGGCTACAAAGGAATTCTAAATATCCATGAAACTATGCCTTATTTCAGTGATATAGAGGTGGAAAACAATACAAGCCTAATAAGAGGACACACCTATGGTTGTGAATATAATGGCCATGAAGGGGGAGTTTCTTTGTTTGTTTTTATTGAATCGAAGAGATCAACAATAAACAGCAGCCTACCACGATCCCTTGAAGACTCAATGTAGCAATCACAAGTGCCGCAACAACACTTCAGAAAGGGAAGAAGGAGATGGAAGTAGTCTTGTATAAAATATCCGTACAGGAGATGAAAGAGAAGACGCTGTTGATAACCTTGAACAAGCTAGCTAGCGTAGACTGTTTCACTGCAAAAAGGGAATAATAAAGGGAATAATAAAGTCAGTGTAGACTGTTTCTCTAAGAACTAACTGACAGTAATTTAAAATTAGCAAATTTTGCTACATAACATCGTGACATCATGATTTTAGCTGTAGGATACCGCGCGAAGCGACTTATAAGGAAATACACTCTCAAAAGTTGGATTTTTGCTGGTGGACACCGCACCTATTAAAATAATAATTTTGTTTAAATAAGACGAGAGAAATCGCGTGAAAGTTCTGAAATGCCATTGGGCCCACATGTCAGATCTACACTCTCTTATCTCTCTATCCCCTCCTTCCACACTGCCATGGCCAGCGCCCTTCGTTCCCATCGGCTTCTCTGACTGGAATGTCGGACGCCCTCCACTCTGTCGTCGTGCTGCTGGCCCCATTGTCCTCAACCTCTGTCAGAATAGGTGTCGAACATACCAGTCTTGTTTGGTTACAGTTGGACTCGGAGTTGTGATAGGTGTTAGGGGGCAGAGTTAGAGTCGAACTCTGTAACCCGGCATCTCTCTTATGTAGAGAGGGGGGCACCACAATATAACCATCACGACTACAATGTAGCGTAGACACGCAGGGAGAAGATGGCGGTGTGGCCATGGACTCGTAGCTGCTAGGTGCTATGTTGCTTGGGGAGGAGGTTCATAATCAAAGCCCCGGGGATGTAGGCTTCGGCTGAATCTCGTTAACAAATATCGTGTGTTCCTACGTCGTCTTCTGGCGTGTCTTAGGTGATAAATGTCTAAAGCGATCGGGAAGGTTAGTCGTCGTTCCGCTATATCGACTAACTTTCATAATAACCTCATCCAATCTCCGCTAGCTGCATCAGCGGCAGCCACCACCTCCGTGTGGCATCGCTCACCTCTTCCCCCACCTTCTCCTCTTGGATCCACCGCCTTCCCCGCGGACCTCGTTGACACCGGCTTTGCTACCGATGGCTTTTCCTGCGACTACGCCGCCAGCCGGCTCTTCCCCATGAACCCCACTACCTGGTGACCCCTCCGCCTCCATCGACCTCACCGGCCTATCTCCTGTGTCGCCTCACTGGTGGGCCCGAGCTCGCCGACCCACCGCTCTTCTGCTGGCCAAGAACGCTGCTCCGTGCTCACCGCTTCCCGTTCACCCACGGCTGGCCTCTGCATCTCCTTCCCCTGTTGCCGCCGTCCACGGCCAGCCGCCATCAAGCTTGCCACGCCTCACCTCACCTGTTCCTGGTGCAAGCAGAGAAAGAAGGGGAAAACAATGATAGAGGCTTAAATGCGGGCCCCATGTGCTTGAGAAAGGGATAGAGATTGAGAGATTACAGATCTAACATGTGGGCCCAAGAGCTTTTCGGAACTTTCACATGACCTTTTTTCTTCTCTTTAACCAAAAATTATAATTTTAATGGGTACACGTGTCCACCAGAAAACATCTAACTTTTGATAGTGTCTCCCACCAAAAGTCACTTCCACAATATCCTATAACTAAAAACACGAAGTCACCGATGTCCTATAGCAAAATTTGTCTTTAGATCACTTCAGCAGTAATAGTCCACAATGATAATTATTAAGCTAATTGAACTCTTTTGGCTTACATATGGTCGTAGCTTTTCATTTACATATCCTTATACTTGTTGTATAGCAGTACCTTACAGGAATCAAACAACTTTAACCACTTGTTCTTGGAACGAAAGATCTCGACTAGTCAGCTGGATGGCTTCTTCCATCATCAGTGCAGCAGGGGGGCTCAACCAGCCGGTTAGGCTCATAGGTATGAGGGTTTTGCTATTTCCTGAGACCTCTCATTATTATCACATTTTCTCTAGCATAAAATGGACGAATGAAAAAATAACGTATAATCTCTGGTATTGTGGTATGTATATCAAGGGAAAATACATGCATGGTGGCATGTATATATAGGAAATGGCAGTGCTGTAGTTAGACGTAAAGCTTTGATATTTCAGTATCTATATCTATAGTTATACTAATCGAGCACTTTCTATGAGCTCCCACGTTAATCCGAAAGATCTGGCTAGTAGAAGAACAACAGAACCTTATTTTCTCGCTTCCTCTTCTACTCGATCAGACAAATTTCCAGTATTGGAAATAGACCAGCTAAGAAAGTTCACCAGGAGATGGGAGGCATCAGAATCAAAAGTACAGCATTACAGAAATGGGGCACAATTCTTCTAACTACAGTAATGAGACACAAAAGTATTCACATTACTAGTAGCTTTGTGGAGTGTTGCACATCCCCTTTGTTATGCTGTCAAGAGTATGGCAGTGTTGCAGACACGCTAATCGGCGGGATGTATCATAGGCGCCAGAAGATGAATCAGGCGTCTACAAGTGGTGAAGATAAAGTTGTGTAAGAGTTTGTTTGGCTAAAGATAAAGGCAACATATCATATGCACACAGGCCCTCACGTGTACACACGTGCACACCAACTAAAAAATGTCACCAAAAAATCTAGAAAAAATCATACACATACTTTTAATTGTATTACACCTAGGGTTAAAATCTTAACGTCAAATTCATTATATTTTAGCCGTAACGAAAAAAACAAAAAATCTGACAGTTTTAAGGTTGCAATTTTGTCAGAATTTTATCTTTTTTGTTATTCTCTATGTAGAATGAATTTTAAGATGCGACTTTCCACGTAGATGTAATACTGTTGAAAGTACATGTATGAATTTTTCTAGAATTTTTTGTGATAATTTTTAGTTGGTGTACACGGTGTGTACACGCGAGGGCCTGTGTGCATAGGATACGCTCCCAAAGATAAATCAGGCTTGAGATAATTTGGAGTTTGTCAGAGGTAAGTTACTTTATGGCTTGAGATGGTCAGAGCCGTTTGTAATCAAGTAATCTATTCATCAATATATAATTAAGGACGCTCAGAGCCTCTGCCTGAGGGCGAGTACACCATTGCCATCTTCAACAGCTCAATCGTATAGCCACATCAGGCAAAGTTCAAGCGACCATGTAAACAAGGTGCCTGCTGCTTGAAATGGAGGAATACGTTATGCTATAAATTTTGTTATGTTTGTGCTTATTAAGCTACTTGTCCATTGTTTCCGGTATGGTGGAGAAAACAAATGGAGAATAGGTTGGGTGTATCAATCAGACTAGGTTCATGTTTGTAGTGAAGTGAATTTTGCCTCAAAATTGCGGATCCAGTTTTGGTAGGAAACAAGTGGTCATCACTTCCAGGAATTCATCAACGCTCAAAATTCTGCCCATACTCACAAGTGCGGCAAATTGAAAGTGATCTAATTATAAGTCACATAATTGGAGCTTCAGCTTTGCTCGACAATATGGGCCAAAGCCCAACTTTTATTTAAATATCTTGCTCCATAGCCTCTATTGAATTGCTTCGTCAGTCATTATATGCAACTAGGAAGGTAGCCCGCGCGATGCGCGGACATATGTATTAGTTTGTTAAAAATCGGTCTAACAAATTAACTTCAAATTAAAAGTAAGATGTTTATCATTCGACTTTTTCTTTAAGTGAGCCAAGTCAAAAGATGTGGTGTTTTTTTTTTCAATTTGTATTAGAATCGCGCGTGCTCTCTCTCATGAACAGAACATATACGTGGAGTATGTGCGGCTGAATCATAGATAGCATCATCAAGCAATGGTGGACGGAATCATCTTGAAGTTTTAAGTAGGTTAAGATTAAGATTAGATCTAATGATTGAAAATATTGAAAAAGCAGTGATTAGATTTTTTTTAATATAATTTCTGTGAATTTTACACGTGATACGTGATTATAATCACATGTCGGTTTAGGGGCATTGGTAGGATTGCCACGTGATGATTTTAGGGGCATTTATAGGATCTAAATTTAATATTTGTTTAATATGGGGCTTAAAATTTTGATCTTAAACATTTATATTAGAAGTTTGAGCTATGTATATGGATCTCGAATTATGTATTTAATTATAAATGACACAATAATTTGAAAAATTGAGAAAAAATGTAACTTGATATTTAGGATCATTTAGAAATCTGATTATTAGTTTTTGATAGATTGAGTGTTAACTTAAAAATAGCAATTAGCTTAAGAAATAGGAGAAAAGGGGAGAGTTAGGAGGGTGGAGGGAGAACTCAACTACATAGGTCTGCACGTATGGAGGTGGCGGTGAGGATGCAGATATTAGATTTTCTTTTTAGATGAAGATATAATGGTTAAGATTAATGGGTCCATCAATATTTAAAAGAATAATCGTTAAACATTTATTAGAATTTTTATGATTTTTTATTAATCTATTAGCTAGAAAATTAAAAGAAGGAAGGAAGGAAAGAAGGAGGGATGTACGTACCGTGAGAGGAGGCCCGGGAGGAAGGGGGCAGTGGAGATGAGTTTTGGATTTTTTTTAAGATGGATCTAATGGTGTATAATATTGGGTCCATCGTATTAAGTGAAAATTGAGGGTTAAATGTTTTCTTTCCTCATAATTTTTTTGATTTCTCTAATTTATTAAAGCGTCATGTGACAAGTTAGGAGTGTTTATAGGAAGTTTAATGGACTTTAGCTAAATAATAGGAAAGAGGAGAGGAGAACCCTGAGCTTTTCGGAGAGGGAAGGGTCGATCGATTTAAATAAAACCGATGATTATATGCATTTTTTTCCCTCAAAAATAGTTTTATTTTAAAAAAAATTATTAGATGTGAAATGTGAAGACATAGAGGTGTTGTAATGGACATCTCATAGATGATGATACGATATATGTTGTCAATTTTTATATAACGTTTCATTGCTGTTTAGTTATCATGGAAAGGATATGGATTCATGTCTAAAAATATATTTATCAAGAAAGGCCTGTATGGATCAAACTAAAAACTGAATATATTTAGCTATCTATTATTTATATATAATCATTTAGACTATCTGACGATTGGCCACCAGCTATGCCTATAACAAAGGAACTCACATCCCGTAACTATATCTCAAACGCCTTTTTTTTTCCATTAGATATGAGATCATTGCAGATGACCTATCGGATGCCTATTTCTATATAAAAACATAGTAAATAGAGTGAATATAGGACTTAGCTCATTGATTAATTTAATTAAAAAAATACAATCATTCAAGCGTATCGTAAAATCAATGTATATATTGTCCGTAAAAAAAATATTAGTGCTTGAACGTTGCACAGACAGCTCGATGCTCCATGCAAGGAAAGATATAACCATTTACAATAATAAGAGCATCACCAACAGTCTATCTATTTCATCCCCAATCCTATTTTTTTGGGATTTTTGTTAAAAAAACTGGTCCAACAGATTCCTAAAAGAGCTCGGGACGTTTTGGAGTTCCCATCTCTATTTTTCTCGGTACGTGTATTTGAGGGCGAGAGAACGACTCCCAATCCCCTCCTTCCGCGTTTCTCCTCTCCTTCCCGCGGGTCGGGGCGATCTCCTTCTGCGCACGGGAAAGGAAAAAAAACTAGAATTTCTGTTGGTAGTTTAACAGAAGGGTCCACTTTTAGTTTTTGGAGATTGAATTTAGGCTATCTCTTGGAGGGAGGATTTTTTTCACCACCTATTTTCAGTTTAGGAAACCAAAAAATTAAATTTTAGGGATAGATTATTGGTAGACTGTTGGTGATGCTCTAAGTTAGAGCATCACCAAGAGATGCCCAATACTACTCCCAATCCTAAAATTTTGGAGTTTTACACAAAAAGAATGGAATCCAACAGACTTCCAATCAGCATCCCAAAAAACTAGAAATCCCAACTCCATAATTCTCGTTCTCCACTTGTAGGGAAGACCCTGGCTCCCAATCTACCAGTCACAGGCAACTCCCGCGCACGGCTGAAATGTCCCACAGCCGTCGCGAGCTCGTTCGCTGCAGCCTTAGTTAATTTGCGCCGTCGTCGGCTCCCGAACTCATCCTCTGCCACCTCCGGAGCTCATCCGGCAGCCCATCGCGAGCTCATGCACCACCAGCCCGTCGCAAGCTCTTCCGTCGTCTGCTCGATTCACACCGACAATGTCATGAACTCGATTCTCTCATCATCGGTCCACCATCGAACTGATTTGCGCCACTGGATTCGTGCCGCCATCGAACTGATTCGTGCCATCTCAGTCCATCGCGAGCACGTCCGGGCAGCCCTCGATTCACGCTGCTGCTGGACATGGCGAGCTCGTCCGCGCGCGTCCCTTGATTCTTGCCGCCGTCAAATTGATTCGCGCCATCTCGGCCCCTCGCGAGGACGTTTAGGTGGCCCTCGATTTGTTGGTTGATTTTATCGGCTAATGCCGGTTAGTTAGGATAAGGTTAAAATCCCACCGGTTTTTCTATCCTAACAAGAAAGAAACTAAGAGATAAATCTATTTTGTGTGATCGGTACAAAATAGATTTGAATTTTAGATTGAGATAAACCCCCGAGCCCCACCAGTGTCGCTTATATAAAGAAAGAGAAGGAGGGAGGCTGAGTGACGACTCAACTCTCTCCAACCCTAAACCCTAAATCAATCGCCCGATCGATTAGACACTGTTGTCGAAACGACAACCGCATACGTCGAAGGACGTGGTTACTCAACTTGTGTTGGAAAAGCAATAAATGTATTGATTAATAGAATTTTTTTTGGGATCCCCCCATTACATGTCCCTAGGGCACTATTTATAGCCCCATTACAGGTTCTTGCTACTAGGGTTTAGGTTATACAGGGGAATTTACATGATTACCCTTATGAAAGGGACATTTATAGGGATACATGATGATATAGGGGCTCATGGGCCGCTGACGGGCCGCCCTATTGCCCCTAGGCTTGATGGGCCGGAAAGGCTTCTTCGGCCCTTGCGGGGGCGAACTTGCCAAGGCGTAGTCGTCTCCCTTCGGCAGATAGTCTTCGCCTTATACCCTTCTCCTGAGACGCCTCTGGCTTGGCAAGGCACTCGCACGACTCTTCGCCTCACGCCGTTCTTGCTCCATAGTCTTCGCCATGGGTTTCGGCAGATTCGGTCGAAGGGCCTCATGCCATCCGCCAACAAGCCCCTCACGGGCAAGGGTGAGACTGGAGCTTCGGCCGAGACCGTGCAAACCATGTGGTATGGTATGCGGCGCCCCCTTTCGACCGATGCTCCTGCCGAAACCTACATTATCCCTGCGAATGAAGTTTGTTATTTGTGCGGCTGGTATTATTTTGCCGCACTTCGCCTTCTGCGTTTGGTTGCATATTCGTATATCTATTATATACATTTTTTATGTATTTCCTTTACCCGGGCCAAGAAGGAACAGTATTAGGCTTTCCCCTCGTGGGCTTTTTACAGTGCTACTCGGACGGTGGGAAGTTACCGTTTCGCCTACCCTTGCGACACGTGGCGCTTTATTACTGGTGGGTAGGGGAACGGTCGCCCGGGCGAGCTATATATTCCCACCGACCTTTCCTTTTCACCACGACACTTGCCATTTTACCGCGCGCTCTCTTCCTCCGTCTCTTTCTTCACAGCATCTCTCGACCCTTCAAGCGTTTCGCCCATTCTCTTTCTTCGCCACCGCAAATGCACCGTTCGCCATGGCCCCTCGCAAGCCAAACCCTGCTTCGGCGAAAGGGCCGGATCCCGGCCGAGTCGATGACGACAGCACCGCCTTTCTGGGGGTCTCTCTGGTGGACGACGTCGAGCTGGCGAAGTTGGTTAGCACTGGAGGGTTAGCCGAGGGTCAGGCTTTCGCCCCAGGGAAAGCCGTGGTGCCGAGGCCTGGCGACAATCAGACGGTGGTGTTCGCCGTCTTTTTTGAGGCAGGGCTACGGTTTCCGTGCAACATGTTGTTGCCGGATATCCTTCGCCTTTTTGAAGTGGAGCTTCCCCAGCTAAGCCCCTCGGCGCTAGTTCGGATCTCCATCTTCGACTGGGCATGTCGGACTTCTGGCTTTGAGCCTAGCGCCGAGCTCTTCGGCGCCATATTCTCCGCCACCATGAACTCGAAGATGGTGATTACCCCGGCTGGAACCAAGAAGACAGTTTTCGGGAGCGTGAACTTTAACGTTCGCCCCGAGCGGGCCGATCTCTGGCCGGTGAACGCCGCCATGTCGAAGTGGGACCACCATTGGATGGCGAGGTGGTTCTATCACACCATCCCCTTCGAGGCTGGTTCCGACTCGGCAAAAGCCCTCCGGTGCCGGCATAGAGCGATTGCGCCGAACCGGAAGCCCAAGATTGCTGTGGACGGCGCTATGGAGGCACGGTTTGCTCTTCTGCACCAGGTTTGCTCCCGTCTTAGCTGCCGCAACTTGGTGGAGGAATTCTGTATGCTTCGCATCTTTCCCCTCTCCCAGTCGTGGCAAATCGCAGTTGAGCAAGGCGAAGAGGTTGATGGTTTGCCGAAGTTGGTTCTCCTTGAAGGGACGAACGGTAACACTGCCCTTTTGCAATGCACTTCTGAGTTTTGTCATTTTGCTTTATTCGACACTTAATGTGGCTACTCCCTTTATTTTTGTAGTGCTGACCCTCGACCAGGCTGACGCCGAAGCCCGTAGGATGATCGGCAACGTGTCGGTCGTCGAATATAGCCAGCTGCTAACACGACAAGCGGCTGGCTGGGCGAACCGGGTTTACGACTGCGAGCTGCCTCCCCGGGCGAACCCCCACAAGGCCGACGATGATGCAGGACCTTCGCGAAAGCGAACGCGCAGACAAGCAAAGCTTGCGCCCAGGAAACGAAGGGTTCCTATTTCGTCGGACTCCGACGCTGACGACGAGGACGATGCCGAAGAGCATGACGTCGAGGAGGAGGGAGAGGAGGAAGAGGCGGCGGTCGTGGCCGAAAAGGCTGTGAGCGAGGCGGTCGGAGATCGCGTCGACACCCCCGGCTACACTCCTACTCCAAGTCCTGGTCACAACGAGACTGGGGTGGAGTCGAACAGCTCCCCCCTTCGACGGAAGGATTTGGAAGGGGCGAAGGCCCTGGTTGCGTTCTCGTCGGGCAAGGCGGCAAAGGGAGGTCCAGTCAAGAAGACCTCTAAAAAGAGAGGACTCGTCGACATCGCTTGCGCTTTCAGTGACGAGTCTTCCGACGAGACTCCAGCTTCGCCCGCTAGCCGCAGTCCAGACCTTTTGACCTCTCCCCTTCTTCCACTCAGCGTTGCTGGGGTAGGCGGTAGCGCCGCCGCCGGAGGTTCAACCTCCGCTGAACGGATCGTGACAGCCGCGGCGAGGGTCTTTGGGAGCCCACTGCGCGAACCGGCTGTTTCGCCGTTGGCCAAGGTGAAGGGAAAGGGTGCGGCCGCCGAAGCATCTGCCTCGGAGTATTCTCTTGCGGCGCCCCATTTCGCCCCTGGCGATTTCAAGACCCGGGCGGACCTTATTCCCTTTGTGGAGGGAGTAAGCAATCTTGTTCTACCCGCCGGCACCCCAAGTCTGTTCACCGAGCTGAATGAGTTCGACGAGGGGTGTTCTGCTATTAAAAGCTTGGTGGTTCGGGTATGCTTTCTCTCCCTTCATTTTCTTCCCCCATTTTCTGCATGTCTCATAATTAACATTTTGCTCTCTTCGCCCGCTCCTATCTTGCATCCAGATCCTTGCGGCTCATTGTTCGACAGAGCGAACCGCGTGGGTCTGTTTTGACGGTTTTAAGAACCGTCTTCGGGCCAAAGACGACGAGATAAGCCGCAAGAACCTAGAAGTGGAGGCCCTCACCAACACCCTCAAAGAGGCAAAAGCTGAGGCCAAGCGCCTTCAATCTGAGCTGGAGAGAAGGAGAGAGGCCAGGGCCGAGGTCGATCGCCTCAAGGCCGAGCTGGAAAAGGGGAGAGGCCATGGTGGAGGTCGATCGCCTGCGGGCCGAACTGGAGAAGGAGAAGCCCACTCCACCGTGCTAACCGACTACTACAACCTCACCGAGCCGAAGATGGAGGCTCTTCGCCTGAAGGCTAGCAAGGCCGAAACGAGTGCTGAGGAGGAGTCACAGCGGTTCTCGCGGGAGAAGGCGAAAACCGCCGAATCCGCGAGAACAGCTTGCCAAACGCTCCGCCTCGCCCTTACTGACATGGGCGCGAAGGTGCGAGGGGTCCCTGCCGAAGACGCCTCGGCCTTCGACTTCTCCGAGTGGACCCAGCAGGCTGGCCGTTCGGTTTCGGACTACGACACCGTGTACAGCGATTGCTGTGCGCGCGTGTCGGCGGCCTTCACCTTAGGCCTTTTGCAACAATCCGGCTGCGAGCACATCGCCGAGTTCCCTAACTATGCGAAGGGGGACTGGGAGATTAGTGCGCAGGACATTTCGCCCGCGCTTCACGCGTGGCGAAAACAGTTCTGGCAGAAGGACGGTCGGTCTGCTGTGGGTGCGCGACTGAGGCGAACCTGATCTCCAGGTTTAGCCCCTTGCACATTTCTCTGAATTTGTTGGAGTCGAATTGCTTGCCGTTATCAGTGATGAACTCTTTCGGCACTCCGAAGCGGCAAATGATGTTCTTCCACATGAACTTCTGTACAGCTGCTGAAGTGATCGCACCGAGTGGTTCAGCCTCGATCCAGCGGGAGAAGTACTCGATGGCTACAATTGCAAACTTGTACCCATTTCTTGCCACAGGGAACGGGCCGATAATGTCTATTCCCCATCTGGCGAAAGGCCATACTGGTGCAATAGGCTGCAGGTCGTACTGAGGTGCGGTTTGGCTTCGGCCATGCCGCTGGCAGCTTTCGCACTTCCTGGCTTGCTCGACACAAACTTTCAGCACGGTGGGCCAATAGACCCCCTGGCGAAATACTTTGGAGGCGACTGTTCTTACGGCTTGATGTGCTCCACGCAGCCCCTGGTGTATTTCTTTCGCCATTTCTTCTCCTTCGGTGAAGGAGATGCAGCGAAGTAAAGGTTGGAGCACCCCGGAGCGATACAGCTGGTCGGAGATAAGCTTGTATTTTGTGGCTCTGAGCTGTAAACGCTTTGCTTCTGCTTCCTCCTTTGGGAGCCAGCCGTTTTTAAGGTACTTGACGAACGGTGTTCGCCAGTCATCTGGGTCTTCGCCCAGTTCTGCCTGGTCGATTGTCATGATGTCTAAGCTTTCTGTTTGCACACTTGGTGCGTACAAGACTTCAAAGAAGATGCTTGGGGAATGCGGACCTCTGCATGCGGCAGACTTCGCCAAGGTGTCTGCTTCCACATTATGGCCTCTAGGTAAGTGTTCGACCGTTATGCCGGTGAAGCACTTTTCCATAGATCGAACAGCCTCTAGGTATCTCTTCATGCCTTCCTCTTTTGCCTCAAAGGATTTGTCAACTTGACTTGCCACCAGTTTGGAGTCTGTTCAGATGAGCAAGCGCCGAACCCCCAAAGCTTTCGCCTTTCTTAGGCCCAAAAGTATTGCTTCGTATTCGGCCGTATTGTTGGTCATGTCGAACTGCAACCTTGCGGCATATCGAATGGGCACGCCTTTTGGCGAAGTGAGTACTGCCGCGGCGCCCGCCCCCTTGTGCGACCACGAGCCATCAGAGTGCATTATCCAGGGTTGCTCGATGGGCTCGGGCTCGGGGGCGAACGCCGGTGTCCACTCAGCCACGAAGTCGGCTAGGACTTGGGACTTGATGGCCGTGTGGGCTACAAAATGCAGGTCGAAAGGTGATAACTCTGCTGCCCACTTGTTGAGTCGGCCGGTGATCTCCTTGCCTCGTAGCACTTCGCCCAAAGGATACTGCGACAGCACGATGACTTTGTGGGCCTGAAAGTAGTGCTTAAGCTTGCGCAAAGCCATCACTAGGGCGTAAACGAGCTTTTCCATTTCGATGTATCTTGTCTTCGCTCCTTGCAAAGCTTCGGAGACAAAATATACCGGTTTCTGGCCCGACTCTGTCTCTTGGACAAGAGCTGCACTGACCGCCACCGGCGAAGCTGCTAGATAGAGCAGCAGCTCACTTCCCGGTGCCGGGCTGACCAAGGCGGGTGGGCTTTGCAGATACTACTTTAGCACTTCGAACGCTACTTGGCATTCGGGTGTCCAGCTAAACTTGCCTGCGCCTCAGAGGGTCTTGAAGAAGGGTAAATCTCTTTCGGCTGCTTTTGAAAGGAATCGACTTAGTGCCGCAATTCGGCCTGCGAGCTTCTGTACTTCGCGTATGCTTGACGGAGGCTTCATTTGCTGAATGGCATTGATCTTCTCGGGGTTCGCCTCGATGCCCCTTTCAGAGACAAGAAAACCTAGCAATTTGCCCGCGCGAACACCAAAAACGCACTTCTTAGGGTTTAGTTTTATGCTGGCTGCACGCAGGTTGTCGAAGATCTCCTGTAGGTCGGTCGCATGGTCGGAAGCCTTGCGGCTTTTTACGACGATATCATCGATATAGGCTTCAACATTTCGCCCGAACTACTCGTAAAGGACCTTGCACACCAGCCTGGCGAGTGTTGCTCCTGCGTTCCTCAGGCCGAAAGGCATCCTGAGGTGGCAAAAGGTGCCGAACGGCGTGATGAAGGCCGTTTTTGGGATGCCTGCCGGATTCATGTGAATCTGATGATAGCCGGAATAAGCGTCCAAAAAGCTCATGAGCTCACAGCCGGATGTCGAATCAACAAGTTGGTCGATCCGCGGTAAGGGAAAGTCGTCTTCCGGGCACACCTTGTTGAGGTCTGTGAAATCGACGCACATGCGCCACTTGCCGTTCGACTTTTTCACCAGAACTGGGTTCGCCAACCACTCTCGGTGGTCGATCTCCTGGATCACCCCCGCCTTGAGTAGCTTTTGCACTTCGGCTTTTGCTGCGTCTTGGCAATCGGCCGACATCTTGCGCAGTTTCTGTTTCCTTGGCTTGGCATCCGGCTTGACTGCCAGATGGTGCATGATGAGGTCCGTCGAAACACCTCCCATTTCGTCGGGGCTCCAGGCGAAGATGTCAATGTTCTTCTTGAGGACCTCAAGGATGTTTCCGGCTTCCTCTTCACCTAATCACCTCCGAGCAGAACAAGCTTTGTGGGATCGGAGTCGTCGATCTGCTTCTTGACGACTTGCCATGAGGGGTGGGCTTTGGCATGCGTTTAGCATGGTCAAGTGGTTCGGCCTCAACATTGTGCACTGCTCTGTTGATTTCGGCCATCTCGCCCCTTGATGAAGCCGAAGGTTGAAGCCCCTTGACGACGATCACGTCTGTTGGACCCGGCATCTTGAGCTTGAGGTAGTTGTGGTGGGAGATGGCTTCGAACTTGTTTAGGGTTGCGTGGCCGAAGATGGCATTGTAGTTGTATGGGATGTCGACGACGTCGAACAGTATTTGCTCTTCGCGCCTGTTCTCGCCTATACCGAACGCTACTGCCAACTGTACTTGGCCCACGACTTGCACTGCTTCACCGCCGAAACCACGAAGCGAGGCTGTGCCGGGGTGAGGGCTCTGGTTGGCAACCCCATCTTGGTATATGCGTCAGCGAAAATGACGTCGGCTGAACTTTCCCCGTCGACCAGGATTCGCCGGACTTCGAAGCTAGCTACCTCAGCCGAGATCACCAAGGGATCTTGATGTGGGAACAGGACCCCTTCAGCGTCTTCCGGACCGAATGAGATTTGTTGGTTGAGGTACCTCGGAGCCCCTTCACCTGCCGCTGTGATGCTATGCACCGTTCGCAGCTGCATCTTCTTTTGCCTCTTCGGCTGCTGAGGTGGTGAATCGGCTCTTGTAATCACTTGGATTACTCTGCGCTGGACGTCTTGGCGCTGTTCGGCCGGGGGTGGTTGCTCTTGGGCTGCTTCATGAGTTGCTTCGAGGGCTGTTCCCTGCTGCGGCCTTTGATCTTGCACGTTGCCACGTTGCCGAATGTTTCGACACTGCTCCGTGGTGTGCGAAGAACGTCCATGGAATGCACAGTGGAGGTATTTCTATACCTTCTTGCGGACAGGCTGCTGATGGTTGCCTGCTTGCTGTGCATCGAACTCCTTGCGGAGGGCCTGCACCTCTTTGACAGCCATCACAGCCTTGCCCGCGCGGTCGGTTCTGAACTTCCTCCATGTCATGTGGGCTTGGCCTTGTCTTGGCTGCTGACCTTGGGTCGTCGGCAGGGGCTGGCGAACCGTGGGAGGAGGTAGTTCGGCAATTTGAATCTGTGCTTGGGCTTGAGCAGCAGCGACGGAAGCCTTATCATACTCAGCTTGTATAGCTCGCTGTCGCTTGGAATCCTCTTCGCCCCTTGCGAACCCGTCAATGATGCGAAGTAAGTGTCACGTCCCAAATCAACCCTAAAATACATCCTCTAAATTATGCCTAGAATAATTAAAATGCTTGTGAAAGCCTTCAAAAATTAAAATGTGCAAAGTTAAAAGTCAAATAGGGCTTGGAGGATTTTTGTATATTTCCTAAAAGCCTAAAATGTGTAAATAAATTTTAGTGGAATTTTCAGAGCACAAATAATAATTATTAAGAAATAAACAAAGTTAAAATGATTTTATAAAAAGAAAAACCCTAAAATCCCTCCTTCTCTCTAATGGGCCGGATTCGGCCCATCTCCCTCCCCCTCTCTCCTCCTCCCCGCGGCCCACTCGCCGCCTCCCCGCGCGCGCGCCGCTGACGGGCGGGCCCGCCCGCCACCCTCGCTGACGGGTGGGGCCCACCCGTCATCCCCTTCCTCCCGCCGCTCCCGCCGCCTCCCCGCGCCCTAGCGCCGCCGCCGCCGCGAATCCCGCCGCCTCCCGCCGTCCCCGCAAGCAATAAAGTGGGGGGAATCACTCCCCGTGATCCCCTCTCCCTTTCCCCCCATTTTTCCCTCTCTCTCTCGCGTTCAAACGGGCGGATTTGCCCCCGCAAATCTCGCCGGCGCCGTTGATGGCGGCCGGACCTCCCGCGCCGGTTTCCTTCCCCTCCGGCCGCCCTCTCTCACTCCCAACCCTATATAAACCCTCCCCGAGCTCCCCACCTCCGTTTCCGCCACTCACCGCCCTCTCTCCTCGCCGGAATCGAGCTCGCACCGTCGCTCTCTCTCTCCGCCGTCGCCGCCGAGCTCCGGTCCGCCGCCGTCGTCGCCCCGGACCACCTCCCACCTCGGGGCCGCCTCCTTCGGCTTCGCCGCAACCTCGCCGACCTCGTCCACCTCTCCGTTTCGGTCGCCGACCGCCGGAGCACCGCCGACCCCGTCGACCCGAGCCGCGCCGCCGCCTTCCTCCGCTCCGGTTGCCGTTTCCGTCGTCGCCGTCGACCCGGGGTGAGCCGTGGACCGCCGCCTCCTTTCCCCCTTCCCTCCCCTCTCTCGGCCGCTGCTCCGCCGTGCCGGTGGTCGCCGGCGGCGACCATCGGGGCGCGGGCGCTGCCTCCCGCCGGCCGCGCCGACGTGGCCGCCTCCGGGCGCGCCTAGCGGCTGCCGCGTGGGGCCCGGCCGTCAGCCGCCCGCGCCCTCGGGTGCGGCTGACGCGTGGGGCCCACGGCGCCGGCCGGTGTAAGCCGGGTTCACCCGGTCCACCGTGGACCGTGAGGCTGCCGCGTGGGGCCCACTCCCGTGGACCCGGTCCGCGCGCCCTCTCCCCCGGCTGACGCAATAAATCTCTTTTTAATTAAATTTTAAAGGAAGAAATTCGTAAATATTCATTTAAAGAGCATATAAACTTCAAATGGCCATAACTTGGCCATTTGAACTCGGAATTGGACCGTTCAAGTCTCTAATTTTTCCTTAAGAAGTCAAGAACCCATTTTTGTGCTTTGTTCCTGCTTGTTATATGGAGTTTATTAGAGTAAAAGCCCTTTTATTTTTCCGTTGGTCGTGTAGACGCTGCAGCTTCGGAGGATCCGCTCTTCGTGGAGGTCGAAGCCGACGTTTGGGAAAGCGAGCAAGGCAAGTCACATCATTCTTTGAACATATTGGATCCCACTTTGTGAAATTACTTTGATTTAAATTATTGCATTATCGCTTTATTTAAATTCCCGCGTTATCACTGTTTTATTTAGCCATGCCTATTTACCTTTGTTATGACCTTATTATTATTGTTATTGTTATTATTACCTGGTTCACCCTAGAATAAACAAAACCCCAACTAGTGGGCACTCTATTCATGGTTCCACTAGTATGAATTTAGGTAGATGCTTCGCTGATTAATTAGGCAACATTAGGTGGTTTTATAACTCTAGACTTTGGGAATATTCATATCACTTGGACACCATGGAATGGTTGGATTATTGTGGAATTAGATTCACACCTCTCCCTCTATTCAAAACCCTCAAAATGGTTTAGGGCTGGGCTCGGGGTGCATGGTTTTGATGGTAGCACCTCGGCCATATAAGGACCGGTCTTCGGGCCTCTGTTGCCAAGCACTACCGTACTTCCACATGTCTAATGGGTAAGGCTTAGTTTGTGGCTCAGTCTGGCTATAAACAAAAGTACACGGATGGAGATGGACGAAGTCGGGGGTCGATGGACATCTCTAGGGCAAATGAAGGCTACACGAGCTGCGGCCCGGTAGTCGAGATGTCATGGCACAGGACCGGTGTCCTGCTGCTAGGGGCTCAGTCCTGCCTACCTGTCCCGGGGGTTCCGGCCGTAGGTGGGGTTGGGTCGGTACTCTTGTCTATGGCTAGGATGGGTTGGAAACTATGTCACGTCTTCCGTCCGTATACCGTGGTGGTATGTGGCACGTGGTTACGCGTGAGGAAGATGTGTCTTGTGGGCAAAGATGTACACCTCTGATCAGAGTATAATCTATTCGAATAGCCGCGCCCTCGGTTATGGGCAAGCCGAGCAATGTACCCAAGTTAGTGTTTTAATTCTTAAAACCTGCTTAACAACTAAAATGTGGAATGGTTGGCCTGGGTTGGCTTGGGACGAGCTGGGACCCAGGGTCGGGTTGCCAGTTCGGTCTGAATCATCGTAGGCCTTGGGTTAAGGCAGGTTCGTGTGGGTTCACGGCCTTGGTTAATAATATTGTACAGCTCTAGAATCGTGTTTACAAAATAGCTTTGAGCAACTAAGGGTCTTTTAAATGCTGTTTATTGCAAAACCGAACCCCTATATTATAACTCCATTGTACTCCTTTGCATTTATGCTGCACTTGTGGGTGTGTCTTGTTGAGTACGGTGGTTGTACTCAGTCTTGCTTAATTTTTCCCAAACCCAGAAGAGGAGCCCTTGGATGATGAAGGCTTTGGTGTCTAGCTCGTGCCTGCCGTCAAGCGCCTGTGGTCGTCGCCTTAGTCTTCCGCTGTTTTTCGTTGTCTTTGAGTGTGCTGGGCCGTCGCTGCCCATGTAATAATTAACTATTTACGCTTCCGCTTGTTAAACTATGAATTGTATCAACTTTTGGTGTACCTTGCCTCCTGGGACAAGGAATAACACACGCACGTAAGGAACGCCCGTTGGGTTATTTCCGGTCGTGACAAGTTGGTATCAGAGCCAGGTTGACCCTAGGACGAGCCTTAGATCCCAAGCCTTAGCAATATTTTCGAAATAAAAATCCTCTCTTATTTGTGAAAATCCTTTAGTCTCTCTCTGTCTTGCTGTTTCAAAAGCTGATCTCTAAAATATTTTTATCTCTTTTGTCCTTGCTTGTAGATGGCCGGCAGCATCAACCGTCGTGGCCTGGACCTGACCGGCTTTGTTCTGGAGCTACGGGGCATGTGCGTTGTCCTGGGATATCCGCATGGAGTGGACTACCAGGGCAAGCAGCTCCCGGAGCAGGAGGGTGACGATGCAGAGCCCCACGCTGCTTGGGAGGTCACTGCAGTGATCCTCACTGGCTCTCCCGAGAGGACTTCGTTGGCAGTCACCGCGGGTGGAGATTCCTTCTCCGCCGCTTGCCAGAACGCCGCACTCCTCGCCATCGGCACTCTTCACCAGCGCTACCCGGACGAGTTGCAGCACTCGCCCTACCGCTACCACCCTCGTCGCGGAGGAGCCCGCGACTACGCCACCTTCCGGGATGCTAGCTCGGAGGATGACGCTACCATCATGCACCTGGCGCGCATGGTGGAGGCGTACGACGCGGCTCGTATCGACTTCCATCATATGGTGCGCCGTGGGATGGTCGAGAACAACCTGAAGATCCTGGAGCTGCGTCAGGAGAATCTGCAGCTGAAGAAGGACCTAGACGCGCTGGAGGCGCAGCTGTGTCAGCTCAAGGTCGCCCAGGGAGAGGTCTGCCGTCCCAAGCGCCGCCGCGTCTGCCGCAGCCAGAAGATCACCGCCCGCAAGAGCACCTCCAGGCCTGAGCTTGTTCGTCAGTCCCTGGCGTGGACCTGCTTCGTGGAGACCCCTCGTGCCGAGCCCGCGCCAGTGGTTCCTCAGGAGGGGGAAGCCTCCGGCGTTGGAAGCACGGAGGATGCGCTGCTGCTCACCTTCCGCCCTGGCCCGTCGCAGAAGTAGACGAGCAGTTAGTAGGCTTGCGTGTGTGTTTTTTTTTCTCGTTTGTCTTCCTGTTGGAGTCGTGTGGGGCATGGTTGTACCGGTGTGTGGTATGACTGTGTCGGAGCCTGTCTTCATTTTATTTGCTTAAGCAACTTGAACCTTAATGAACCCATTTCAATAGCAGTAATAAATTCAAGAATTATGGTAGTCGTGGGTGATTAGTTTTAATAGTCTGTTCTCTCTCTTGGCTGGTTCTGTATGGGATATTTCAGATGGTAACAACCAGGAGAAGTGCTGCTACCGGTGATGGCAACCAACCCGAAGGTAGCAACACCAACATCCAAGGCGGCCCACCTCCACCTCCTCCCCCGCCACCACCACCACCACCAGACACCAACCCCATCCTCACTCAAATCCTCGCCCAGCAGGCCAACATGATGGCTGCTTTCCTCCACCACATCCAAAATCCACCACAGCATAATGCTTCACCTCCACCTCCACCCCCACCCCCGCAACACACTAAACTCGCCGAGTTCCTCCGCATCCGTCCGCCTACCTTCTCTAGCTCCAATAACCCCGTGGATGCTTTGGATTGGTTGCATGCCGTGGGGAAGAAGTTAGACACCGTGCAGTGCAACGATGAGGAGAAAGTCATCTTTGCCGCTCACCAACTGCAGGGGCCCGCATCTCTATGGTGGGACCACTTCCAGGCTACGCAGCCCGAGGGGCAGCCTATTACCTGGGCCCGCTTCACCGCCGCTTTCCGGAGGACCCATGTGCCCGCCGGAGTCATGGCCCTTAAGAAAAGGGAATTCCGGGAGTTGAAGCAAGGCAACCGCTCTGTGATGGAGTATTTGCATGAGTTTAACAACCTGGCCCGGTACGCTCCGGAGGATGTTCGGGAAGATGAGGAAAAGCAGGAGAAGTTCTTGGCAGGAATGGACCCTGAGCTATCTGTGCGTCTGGTCTCCGGGGATTATCCGGATTTCCAGCGTCTGGTGGACAAGAGCATCCGCTTGGAAGCCAAGCACAAGGAACTGGAGTCGCACAAGCGCCGTCTGGCGAATTTCCGCAATCAACAGGGGGCTAACCAAAGGGTCCGCTACACCAATCCCTATCCAGGGGGATCCTCCTCGCAGCAGCAGCAGCAACCTCGCTCCGCGCCCCGACCTCAATTCGTGGTGCGCGTCCCACAGCTGCAGCAACAGCAGAGTCAGCAAGGTACCCGTGCACCCCGTCCTCCTGCGCCCGTTGTGCAACCTGGTCAAGGCCGCAGAGACGTTCAAGGTCAGCAGCGTCTGTGCTTCAACTGCTTCGAGCCCGGGCACTTTGCGGACAAATGCCCGAAGCCGCGGCGCCAGCAAGGCCAAGCGCCTCCCCGCCCCAACAACGGTGGTAAGGACGTCGCTCGGGGTCGTGTGAACCACGTGACTGCCGAGGATATGCTGACGACTCCGGACGTCATCGTTGGTACGTTCCTCATTCATTCCATTCCTGCTACCATTTTGTTCGACTCTGGAGCTTCCCACTCGTTTATATCTGTGCCTTTCGTGGGAAGAAATCAACTGGGGGTAGAACGGCTTAGAAACCCTCTGCTCATCACCACCCCTGGAGGGGATATGACAGCAAAGTATTATAGCCCAGCCGTCCCTATAGAAATCCAGGGAATCCCTTTTCCCTCGGATTTGATTCTTCTGGACACCAAGAACTTGGATGTGATCCTTGGGATGAATTGGTTGGCTCGATTCCAAGGTGTAGTGGATTGCGCAAGGCGCACTGTCACTCTGTACCGAGGGCCGGAACAACCAGTTGTGTTCTTTGCACCCCCAACCTCTGTGGGCAGTTCGGAACTTCATCAGATAGGACTGTCAGAAATCCCCATCGTCAGTGAATTCGGTGACGTGTTTCCGGAAGAACTACCCGGTATGCCGCCCAAGCGGGAGATCGAGTTCCGGATAGATCTTGCTCCAGGAACAACTCCTCTGTACAAGCGGCCCTACCGTATGGCCGTGAATGAACTTGCCGAAGTCAAGAGGCAAGTGGAAGAGCTGAAGGAAAAGGGGTATATTCGGCCGAGCACTTCCCCCTGGGGTGCTCCCGTGATTTTTGTGGAAAAGAAGGACAAGACAAAGAGGATGTGTGTTGACTACAGAGCTCTCAATGAAGTCACTATCAAAAACAAGTACCCTCTTCCTCGGATCGATGATCTGTTCGACCAGCTCAAAGGTGCCACCGTCTTTTCTAAAATCGATCTTCGCTCCGGATATCACCAATTGCGTATTCGTGAAGAAGATATCCCGAAGACCGCATTCACCACGCGATATGGGCTGTATGAATTCACGGTGATGTCGTTCGGTCTAACCAATGCTCCTGCCTTCTTCATGAACTTAATGAACAAAGTGTTCATGGAATACTTGGATAAGTTCGTTGTGGTCTTCATTGACGACATCCTGGTGTACTCACAATCAGAGGAAGACCATCAGAAGCATCTCCGTCTGGTGTTGGGAAAACTGCGGGAACATCAATTGTATGCCAAGCTTAGCAAGTGTGAGTTCTGGTTGTCCGAAGTCAAGTTCTTAGGGCACGTGATATCTGCTAAAGGAGTTGCTGTGGACCCCGAAACGGTGACCGCCGTCACCGATTGGAAGCAACCCAAGACGGTCACTCAAGTCCGCAGTTTTTTGGGTTTGGCCGGGTACTACCGGAGGTTCATCGAGAACTTCTCTAAAATCGCTCGACCCATGACACAATTGTTGAAGAAAGAAGAAAAATTTGTGTGGAGTCCGCAGTGTGAGAAAGCATTCCAAACTCTCAAAGAGAAGCTGGTTTCCTCGCCAGTATTAACTCTACCGGATACTCGTAAGGACTTCCTGGTGTACTGTGACGCTTCGCGCCAAGGTTTGGGGTGCGTATTAATGCAGGAAGGTCATGTGGTAGCCTATGCCTCACGCCAGCTGCGGCCTCATGAAGGCAACTACCCTACCCATGATTTGGAATTGGCCGCTGTGGTTCATGCTCTAAAGATCTGGCGGCACTACCTCATTGGAAATCGCTGTGAAATATATACTGACCATAAGAGTTTGAAATACATCTTCACTCAGTCGGATCTGAATCTTCGGCAGAGGAGATGGTTAGAACTCATCAAGGATTATGATGTGGGGATCCACTATCATCCTGGCAAGGCCAACGTAGTCGCCGATGCTCTAAGTCGAAAAAGCCATTGCAACACTCTTGGCGTCCGTGGCATTCCACCGGAACTTAATCAACAGTTGGAAGCCCTGAACCTAAGCATAGTTGGTCGTGGATTCTTGGCCACATTGGAAGCCAATCCTACCTTGCTCGATCAAATCCGCGAGGCTCAGAAGAATGATCCGGATATGCATGGGCTCCTCAAGAATATGAAACAGGGTAAAGCCGCTGGTTTCACAGAGGATGAACACGGAACCCTATGGAATGGAAATCGGGTATGCGTTCCAGACGTCAGGGAACTTAAACAGATGATACTTTAGGAAGCTCACGAAAGTCCCTATTCCATCCATCCTGGCAGCACAAAGATGTACTTGGACTTGAAAGAGATATATTGGTGGGTTAGTATGAAGCGGGAAATCGCAGAGTTCGTGGCACTTTGTGATGTGTGCCAGCGTGTCAAAGCCGAGCACCAACGACCGGCCGGACTTCTCCAACCTCTACAAGTGCCAGAATGGAAATGGGATGAAATTGGGATGGATTTTATCACCGGACTTCCAAAAACCCAAGGCGGATATGATTCTATATGGGTAGTCGTGGATCGACTAACCAAGGTAGCACGGTTCATTCCCGTAAAGACCACCTATGGAGGGAACAAACTAGCTGAACTCTACTTCGCTAGGATCGTAAGTCTGCATGGCGTCCCCAAGAAAATTGTATCTGATCGGGGAAGCCAGTTCACCTCTCATTTCTGGAAGAAACTCCAAGAAGAGTTGGGAACCCGATTAAATTTCAGCACCGCGTACCACCCGCAGACAGATGGGCAGACCGAGCGTCTGAACCAGATCCTCGAAGATATGCTTCGCGCATGTGTTCTAGATTTTGGGAAGACATGGGATAAGAGTCTCCCCTATGCCGAGTTCTCCTATAATAACAGCTACCAAGCCAGCATACAGATGGCACCATACGAAGCGTTGTATGGCCGCAAATGCAGGACACCACTATTGTGGGACCAAGTCGGGGAAAGCCAAGTATTCGGGACCGATATCTTGAGAGAAGCTGAAGCGAAGGTCAGGACCATTCGGGAAAACCTAAAGGTGGCACAGTCTCGGCAGAAGAGTTATGCAGACAACCGACGCCGTGACCTGGAATTCGCAGTGGATGACTTTGTGTATCTCCGGGTAACGCCGTTGCGGGGTGTACACAGGTTTCAAGCGAAAGGGAAGCTCGCTCCTCGGTTCGTGGGTCCTTTCCGCATCATTGCTCGACGCGGAGAAGTTGCTTACCAATTGGAGCTGCCCGCTTCCTTGGGCAACGTGCATGATGTGTTCCATGTGTCGCAACTCAAGAAATGTCTTCGAGTGCCGACCGAGCAGATTGAAGTTCGCGAAGACTTGACCTACGTGGAGAGACCAGTGAAAATCCTGGTGGTGTACCTTGCCTCCTGGGACAAGGAATAACACACGCACGTAAGGAACGCCCGTTGGGTTATTTCCGGTCGTGACAGTAAGTGCTCAAGTGTTTATGGCTCCTTGTTGGCGATTTTTCCTGTGAGTTCGCCCTCAAGTAGGCCAGCCGAAGCGGCGTTTATAACAGATGCTTCGGTTATGTCTTGAACTTGGCACCGTGCTTGTGAGAAGCGACGCATGTACTCCCTTATCGACTCTCCCGGCCTCTGGCGAATGCCGAGTAGGTGTTGCTGTGTCTTCGGCTCCTCATAGGTACCTCGAAAGTTAAGAACAAAGACATCGCGCAATTGCTCCCATGAGTAAATGCTATTAGTAGGTAGGTTGAAGTACCAAGAACGGGCCGGGCGATGCCATCTAGAGCGAGACGGATTACCTTTGCCTTGGTGTTTTCATCGCCATGAGTGGCTTCGATTGTAGACTCATAGATGGACAGTAACTCTTTTGAGTCTGTTTCGCCCGAGTATCGCGGAACGGGTGGGAACTTGAATTGGGGTGGGATTGGACAGATCTTGATTCACCCGCTTAGTGCTAGCCCCTTTTCGCCCCCTGCTTTGTTCGCAGCACCTTGTTGCGGATATGGCGTGGCGAAGGGCGAAGTCATGGCTTGCACACAAGGTTGGGCCACAGTGTTCGGCTGCCCGGCTCCAAGTGCTGGCGCTTGGGGCGCCACCATGGGCTGGTCGAACGGAAGCTGGGCCCAAGTCATGGCGGCCTGGCTCGGCACCTGATTCGCTCCGAAGCCTGGTGTCGGTGCCTGTGGTTGGTTGGTGCTTGAGCAGCGTTGCTAAAGTCGAACTGCTGTCCTTGACTCCAAGGCGAAGGCCCCGGACCTGGCTGGTTCGACGGCAGCCAACTGGGAGCACCTTGGCTTGTGTTCCCCTCCGGTCGAGCCGAAGGGGCTGTGTTCCAAACGTTGTGGGGTTGGCTGAGTTGCTGAAGGAAAGCATGAAGCTGCGCTTGTAAAGCCGATGCTAATTCCGCCATTACTTGCGACATTTGGCCAGGTGATGAGGTGTGTGCCTGGGCAGCAACTAGCCGAGCCTGCGGCTGCCCGTGAGGGGCCGGGTGTACTGCAGTGGCCGAAGGCTGCCTGACAAAATACGCTGGCGCTTGCGTGATTTGTGGCGGAAGGGGCTGAATCGACGCTTGCGGGTAGACTTGAGGCGGAATGTAGCCCGCCGAATACTGGAGGATTGGGGCCGCTGCGACCCTAGCTTGCCGTGCCGCCTCGTATGCCTGCTGCTGCTCCTGCATCTGGCGGAGCATGTCTTGGAGTCGGGTCATGTTCTGGCGCATGGCCTCCATGTCGGCTTCGGCCTGTGCTTCGAGGTTGGGGTTGACTTGTGGAGCGGCGAGCATGGTCGAAGCCGTTGCCGGCTGTGAAAAAGCGGCTTGGGGCACCAGAGGCTGACCTGTCGAAAGGATCTCCACCCTGGTCTGGAGCGCCCTTGCCGCAGCGGCCGCCTTCGCCGTGTCAACTGGGTTCGGCACCTGCCCTGACGGAGCGGCGAGAGCCGAAGGTGGCGGTTGCGGCGCGGGTGCCGAAACCGATGGTGCATTCCCGGCTTCGGCGATGGACGCCGAAGGCTCTGCTCCTTCCTTGGTGGCCATCGCCTCTCCTGCTTCGGTCTCCCTTCGCTTAGCAGCCTTCTCCTTCACGACCCTTTTCGGTGGCATTCGCTCTCAGTGGTTTCGCTCCGAGGTCCCCACGGTCGGCGCCAGCTGTTGTCGAAACGACAACCGCATACGTCGAAGGACGTGGTTACTACTCTGTGTTGGAAAAGCAATAAATGTATTGATTAATAGAATTTTTTTTTGGATCCCCCCATTACATGTCCCTAGGGCACTATTTATAGCCCCATTACAGGTTCTTGCTACTAGGGTTTAGGTTATACAGGGAAATTTACATGATTACCCTTATGAAAGGGACATTTACAGGGGTACATGATGATATAGGGGCTCATGGGCCCCTGACGGGCCGCCCTATTGCCCAAAGGCTTGATGGGCCGGAAAGGCTTCTTCGGCCCTCGGGGGGGCGAACTTGCCAAGGCAAACTCGTCTCCCTTCGGCAGATAGTCTTCGCCTTATACCCTTCTCCTGAGACGCCTCTGGCTTGGCAAGGCACTCGAACGACTCTTCGCCTCACGCCGTTCTTGCTCCATAGTCTTCGCCATGGGTTTCGGCAGATTCGGTCGAAGGGCCTCATGCCATCCGCCAACAGACACTGAAAGGGGTTCATGAGGTATCTCACAACAGAAGAAACAAAGAAGAAGAAAGAAGAAAAGCAATGGCTTCATCTCAGGTCAGTGATCTATTAATTTCCGCATAAGCAGAAGGTGATCATGTTTAGGCTAAGACTCAATTAATTAATTGGATTAAATTCCTACATTGTGGTATCAGAGCATAGCTTAGCCTTCATGTTCCCTCATAATCACATCATCCCTGTGATTAGAAGCCACCCTTAAAAAAAAGTTCAAGATTGATTCAGCATGAACAATTTTGAATTAGATTAGATTAATATCTTTAAGTATTAAGGCCTGTTATACTGGTGGTTTCGGCCAACAGTAGAAGAAGCAAAATCATTGAAGAGTTTAATTTCGTTGATTTTTATGAGAAGAAGAGGATTGGGATAAACGAGATTGAAATTCCCAATTCACACACTAAGAATTCCTAGACCTATGCGGGTTTCGGCTAGCACTCAGCAAACAAGAAAGGGGATAAACTAGATTGAAATTCCCCACTATTAAGCAAAAGGGAATAAACAAGATTGAAATTTCCCCAATAAGCTGGAGCAAATCGGCCTAAAATCCCCAAAATTCGAAGAACCCTAATTTTGGTTCTAAGAACCCTAAGACCAAAGCTCGAATTAAATCCAAATTAAACTCAAGATTAGGGTTTTGAGTTCGGGAATTTACCGGATCGTTGAAGCCCTAAGCCACCAGAGATGCCGCACGACATTAACACCACCGTACGGGCTTCGTCGGGAAGAAGGCATCGCCGTCGTCGCCGCATGGGCAACTCCTTCGCCCGCGTGTGCCTCGGCGCACCCTCGCCGTCTCTCCATCACGGTCGCGCTGGTTGACCTCCATGCGCGCGCCGCCTTGGAGTCCCCTCCTCACCGTCCCTCGCCGGGGACGGGAAGCACTGGCTTGGCAGCTGCCGTCGGGCTCCGTCCCCCTCCCGCCGACGAGGTCTGGCCGCATCGACGCTCACCGTCGCTAGCTCGCCGCCTCGCCAGACTGCTAACGCCATGGCACAGCTTGGCGCCCTTCTCGGGTGCGCCCCCCAGCCGGCGCAAATGGAAGCCGCTCGGCGCTCGTCGTCGCACACATGCTCCACCTCGCCGGAACGCCGTCGCCGCCATGATCGCCGGGAGATTGGATCGGGGGAGAGAAGGGGAGAAATGGGGATTAGGGTTAGGGTTTGACCCGTTCAGCGATTTCAGCGGCGAAGGCGAAATCTTGGCCGTCCGTTTGATCGGTCGGCCGTCCTCGCTCCCGTGTCGGGCCATCGCCTTCATGGGCCGCGTCCGCCTAAGCGCCGCGCGCGCACATAAATGGGCCAGTCCGTTTTGGGCCGGCTTTTCGATAAGAGTGGGCCTTTATTTTTATTTATTAAGCCCGCGAATTTAATTTCTAAGAATTTATTTAGCCCATTTTTATGGGCCTGCTTAGGAAGTGGTGGGCCGCATTATTAATTTTAGGCCCGGCATTTTTTATTATTATTATTTCTAGAAATTCATTTTTGAGCTTTCTTAGCCATTTAAATTGTTGGAAAATTATGGTCAATTATTTGATCACTCAGAAAATTATTTCTAGTTAAATGGAACCAACGGGAAGTTTAGCTAGAAAGAAATAAATGATATGATATTATATTTGACCAACGTTAATATGATTTCATGTTAATATTTATTAAGATTATTATTTCCTTAAGCCACTTAATTTATTTCTAGTTGAATGGAAATTTAACTAGAAAGTATTTATGATTTCATGTCAACATCATTATGATGGTCATTTCCTTAGTATATTAATTATTTATAGCCGAATGGAACCAACGAGAGATTCGACTAGAAAGTATTAAGATATGAAGTTATATTTAACCCACGTTATTATAATTGCGTGACAATTATAATTTTTTATTCCTTAGTTATTTTCTAGATATAATTAAGGAATTAATTTTAAGATTATTCATAATTATTTATGACCAATGGTGCTTTGAATATGAAATTCTAAATTTATTTTGCATATGATTGATTAAGCCATGGTAAATTAATTATATTCAATTAGCAATTCTTATTATTTAAGATCAGTTGCAATACTGAGTAAATTATTTCTAGATAAATGGAACCAATGGGAAGTTTATCTAGAAAGAAAGATGATTTCATTAAGATTGTTATTTCCTTAATTATTTTCTGCCCAACGGTGATGTAATTAAGGGAAGAAATCTAAGTATTGTCAATCATTATTTTAATTTTCTATGTCATTTTGGCCTTAATGCTGATATGACTTAGAATTTTATTTATGCCATTAGTGCATTAATTCCTTTTATCACTTCTACTTACGGTGATGTGATCAAGGATCTAATCTGTAAGTAAGCTTAATTCCTTTACCATTTCTGCCCAACGGTGATATGGCTAATGATTTTAATTTTAATTCTATGGCATCACTAATGGCGCCATTTCCTATATCATTTATACCGTATGGTGATTTGATTTGGGATTTTAAATTATTTACTTTATCACTTCTACCTTTTGGTTATGTGACTTAAGACATTAATGTTTATTCCCTAATCGTTTCTGCCCAACGATGACTTGATTTTGGGTTACAAGTAATTTCATTTATTGATTCCTTCATTTTGTCTCTGCCCAATGGTGATACAAAGCGAAATAAAGATTTAGTTATTATTGTGTAAGTTAATGTACTATTGTACGTAATTTGCATAAGCAACCACAATAATAGTGCCACTTAATTTTATTTATCAGTTAAAGTCTATGGAATTATTATTATTATTCCTCATTGACTTAACTGAGCTTAAGGCCTATTTGAGTATGACTTAGCATTAACAGAGGATTCCTTGTGGCTCCCGTATCTAATGTCACTAATTTTTTCCTAAACTCAAGAGGCATCTTTAGCCTGGGAGAAGGCCAATATAATGCTATGTTTCGCATGTCACTCATAAATATTAAGATTATCATCCCTGTTAGTGTTAGGGGAGAATTTTGAGCATGACATTGCGAAACTGTATCTAGCAAACGTGCAGATGAACTTTAGAAGTTTGTCAAAACTAATGCTTAATACAATTTTAGTGCCTATGCACATTTGCCGCCATAATTTAAAAGGTAGCACAAGAAATAAATCACATGGCGTGCAAACTTAGTGAGATGGACATCGCACATTTCATGTGCGCCACTTGTCCATTTCATATGATTCTTCTCCCATTAGACTACGGTCATTTTCGGAGTTGTAATACTAAGACCAAGTGGACCATAATTGACTTGGTTCATCACTCCGCAAATCAATAAGAAATATATAAGACTAAGAAGCAAACTAAGTAAGATCCTGTTAATCTTGTCATTTGATGGCAAAGATGAAGCTTCACTAAGGGGGAGTGTTGCAACTTCCAAATTTACTGATAATAAAGCTCATATTCCTCGCAAGGGGAAATCAAATTGCCTCTATGTCCTATGTATGCTACTCTTGAAATTTTCTCGTGTAAGTTCTTTGCAAGAAATAGGGACATGCTTTATGTCCTGATTTAAGAAAGTAGTTAAATAAGAAGATTAATGGCATTATTTTGGGTTGAATTATTATGAGACGTTGTCGAAATTATGGCCGTATTATTCGGCCACATTTCTAGGGGAGAATGGACGTCTCATTGAGATCGAGACACTTCACCCTTAGAAATTTCTGACATCTATTATTACTTAGATGATAATTCACTAAGTAAAATTAAGTGATTCAAGTTTATGAAAAATGAGATATTATGCTTCCATTAAATAAATAATACAATCAGTGGGAGCTCATCAAGAGCTCTAATAAGAGAAGATTATTCTACCTCATTTATGACTCATAGCTCCATTATGTGGATGCTAGAATTTTGTATCTCTTAATTTGTGACTTGCTCAATTAAATATACATAACATGACTTGAGGGTTTTGTTATGGAAAGACAAGTCACATATAGGGTGCAGACCTAAGAAATCCATTTGTGGACTTAATCAAACATTGATGATGTTTTAAATTCCGCTGCGTCATTAGTGAACTAAGCTTAAATAAGAATGAGGAGAATAATTATTCTATAATGATGGAAGTAAGACATCATTGAAATTGTGTCATTGTCGCTTATGTCACATACCTAGGGGAGTTTGCAACGTTTCATGAGATAGAGATATTCTTTCCCTTAGATTTTAATGGCGTTGTTTAGCTTTAAGTGAAAATTTCATGAAGTTAAGATATTAGCCAACAAATGATTTTTATGGCTATGTTTACCCATAAGAGACCTCCGATTTCCTTTAAGAAATTTAAGACACTAATGCTAAAATCAAATGAAGTTATGAGATCGAATTATGGTGGTAAACACTATATAAAGCTTGTTCACCTTATAAGACATTAAAAGTAAGCGTTCATCCAAATGGTTTTCGAACCATGTAAGAGTAAATTGAGATGGATGAACAAAATAAGACATTAAAGTGTTCATCTAAATGGTTTTCGAACCATATAAGGATAATTGAGATTGATGAATAAAATAAAGAATTTAGTAGAAGTTTCTAAATGAGTCAAAATAGTGGGTCATTTAAGTGGGTTAATGAAATTAAGCCCGACTCTGATGGAAATTTCGAACAATCCAAGTGAGGTGGACAGCTGCATGAAAATTAAAGGTGGGAATTTCATTCACCGGTATTGCATACTAATGACATTTTATTGTCAAGCAATGCACATTGCTGTTAGAAACTAAGGAAAATTTTCCATAAATTATTTTGGTCTGAAGGGGTACTGGGCTTACATCAGTAAGTCATACATTGACATAATGGAATAATTTGAGAGAATTCAGTCAAGCTGAAGTTAAGTTATAAAGATAATCATTTATGATTTAGCTGACAGAAGCTTGAGATTAGCTCAAATCTGGATGCATACAGATTTGGCATACATTTTTACTGGGAATTTTGGCAGTATTTAATTAAATCCAGACTAGACCACTAGTATTAAGAATGTTTTACATTATTTGCAAGACAATCTGAAGTAACATGCTCATATTCTAAAGTCCAATGATCTTAGAAATTTAGAGACATTTGGACACTCATTTTGTGAGATGTGTGGATATTTATAAAGTTTATTCAGATTAAGCTATGTCCACACATAGGGGAGCAATAACCATGGAAAAGCTCCAAAATAATTTCTTACTGCATAGTCGACGATGCAGTTAAATTTTAAAGCATGTTATGATTAATCATATTTCCCAGAATAAGAGTGGTAAATAGCACTTATAAACCACTTAAAAGGTGTAAACCACTCAATTATACTGTGTTATAAGTTGTGCACTAATTGAACACAGTTTTCTATTCTAGTAGCAACATGTTATGTGTTTTCTGCCTAACACATTAATATAGTTGTGAAAGATATGTCCCAGGATCGAATTATTATTAAGCTAAGCTTTTGCTCATGGATCCATACTCTAAAGACTCATAAAGTTAAGATTAATTAAGATATGTTCTGGCCAGTACATGCATAAATAAGAGCCTCACTAAGATCCTGGATGAGGGGGACTTAATTTTTCAATCAACACCCACTAAGTTAAGCTTGAGTTTATTTGGGTACTATAGTGAACTATAGGTCCTATTGTCTCGGTGACGCATAATGTTGTCGAAGACATATTGCCTTGGGGAACTATTTTATTTGATAAACTTGTCAGTTAGTCTCAAAAACAAGGGGAGAATATTGGTTGATTTTATCGGCTAATGCCGGTTAGTTAGGATAAGGTTAAAATCCCACCAGTTTTCCTATCCTAACAAGAAAGAAACTAAGAGATAAATATGTTTTGTGTGATCGGTACAAAATAGATTCGAATTTTAGATTGAGATAAACCCCCGAGCCCCACCAGTGTCGCTTATATAAAGAAAGAGAAGGAGGGAGGCTGAGTGACGACTCAACTCTCTCCAACCCTAAACCCTAAATCAATCGCCCGATCGATTAGACACTGAAAGGGGTTCGTGAGGTATCTCGCAACAGAAGAAACAAAGAAGAAGAAAGAAGAAAAGCAATGGCTTCATCTCAGGTCAGTGATCAATTAATTTCCGCATAAGCAGAAGGTGATCATGTTTAAGCTAAGACTCAATTAATTAATTGGATTAAATTCCTACACGATTCACGCCGTAGTCGGCCATGGCGAGCTCGTCCGCGCACAGTCCTCGATTCGCACCGCTGCTGAACTGCTTCGTGCCGCCGTCGGCCGTCACAAGCTCGTCCCGTCCTCCCCGGCGAAGCTGATTCATGCCGTCCGGTTCATCATGAGCGAGTCCTCGGACATATGCTTGATGTGCACGGGAGAGACAGGAATTGAGCTAGAGAGAGAAGGAGTAGAGGGACTGATTTATGGGTTCTACCTGTCAGGTAATTATATAGAAGGGAGGAGAGCAGTTAGTAGTTTATCATATGGTCCCACTTTTTTTTTTTATAGGAAGTCATGTTTATATAATCTGTTGGAGGGGAGTATATTTTAGAAGCTCAAATCATGATTAGAAATCTCTAAAACATCATTTAGAGAATGGGTTTAATGGGCATCTCTTGGTGATGCTGTGCATATCTCATAATAACTACCTTAACTAGAAAAAGAAGAAAAAATAAAGAGAAAATGAGAGGAGGATAGGCGCATGTACATTGGTAAGAGGGATTTTATTTTGATATGATGTTTTAAATTACTGGTGACTATTCTAAATGAAAATCAACAGTTTGATATTTTTTCTCATAATTTCTATAATTTATTAGAGCGTCACATGACGGCTTTAGAGCATTTGTAGGAGTACCACGTAGCGGTTTAGGAGCGTTTGTAAGAAGTTTAATCGACTTTTAGTATATAATAGATAGATTTTTTTTCAATGATACTACGTAGGTATGCTTTTTTTTCCTTTACTTTATCGCTTTTATCACATAAGTCTGTGCTTATGTTTTTCTTCTCGTCCGATGAACAGTAGGTAATTAAGCTTCATTTTTCTTTCAAATGTACGTAACGTACTGAATACTTTTTTTTTCCTTTTCCGGCCCACAGGAGGAAACCATTACCTTTTTTAAATAATACATTCAATCTAATGGTCTAAAATACAGGGTTCACCAATTTAAATGAAAATCGATGGTGGGATTAAACAGTGCCATATGGTGATCTAGGAGTGTTTCTAGAAGCGCCACGTGGCGGCTTAAGAGCGTTTGTAGGGAGTTTAATGGACTTTTTAGTATATAATAGATAGAAGATATATAGATAGATAGATTTTAAGTATGACGCTCTAAGGTCACATTAATAAGTGATCCCACCGACCACTTGTTGATATCCACAGATTATCCACAGACTATTGGTGATAATAACTCAAACAAAATATGAAAACATTGATTGAATCTTCACAATATTTCTGTGTCCCTGTACAGTCCTATACTGTCTTGATTTATTCTCCGGCCCCCATGGTTTAATCATTACTGTCTTGATTCACCCTCCTACTGCACGTTGCTATATATTCCTCATACAAGAATAGTTTCCAAGTGTACATGCTACTACATCTTGTTGGTAGTAGACCTCCATATATAACTCATGCTATTTCCTGTTTAGTGTTTTCCATTTTCTTTGGAAGTGATAGGAATGAGAGTAATTGGGAAATAAGGTATTGCAATTCTTGGTTCTTCATCTACCATAATTCCCTCAGCTCCAAATTGTTTTTTTTTACCATGCTTGCCATCATTTGGACAAGCTTGTTCAAGTCCATGCACATTCACCGCTACACATTTGATTTCCTGACCAGTTTAGCTTTCACGATTTTAGGTGTGCAACCTCTCAAATTAACTTACCAACTTCGTCTGCCCTTAATAGCCTCATGTCGATCGCTCTACATCTACCCTATAGTTAAACAAATGGTTTTACTCATTCATCTTGTGACATATCCAACGATCAAAAATCTCATCAGATGACATTGATCCAACGGCTCTCCGCATCCCTCCCGATCCGATCCAGATTGGATCGCCTCCCCTCCCCTGGCAAAATCACCGCGCCTTCCCTCCTCTTTCTATCGCTTCTGCCCATCCGCCTGGCCTTTCGCCGCCCTCCATCTCGCCGCCGCCACCCCCCACTGCCCGCCGCTCCTCCTCCCATCACATCGGTCTCCGCCGCCGCATCCGCACCGCCCAGCCCCGCCGCCACCGAGGACGCGGAAACCGCAGCTCCCCCCCACGCCTCCCCCTCCAGACCTGAAGCGGCGGCAGCTCGCGGCGTCAACCATCGTGCTTGACGACACCCCCACCCCTTCGAAGCGGCGACCGCCGCCGGTAGCTGCCGACCAGTCCGCCTCCGTGGTGGCCGATACGCCCCGGTAGCCGTTCTGTGACAGCTTGGTATAATGAAGAGTTAGAAAGGATTCAGTTCTCTCCTTCCTGTTCTATTCTTTCAGCAATGGTTCTGGTCAACAAAAATATTTCGCTCAGTTAATCAAGAAAGGTCAGTTTTTATCCTTCCAGTTTTCCTTCTGTCTTGAATGTTCTTGAAGAAGCTATGAGTGGAACAGTTATAGTGAGACCACTCCCAGTTGGATCATCAACAACAGGAAAAGTTCCGCCACCAGTTTTATGATCTTGTTTATAGTGGGATGGCTACCACATATATTTTTCTATTTATAGGCTGACAAGCAATGCGCTCGTTTTTATGGTGTAACTATAACCGAAGAACAAGCTCGGTCAGGCATTGTAGTCAGAGTAACCTCAGCCGCACAAAGTAAATTTATGGTATGAGGTTAATTCTTCCTTCGGTTGCTCTGGAATTGAAGCTTTTATGTTCTGCATCTCTTTTGAATTTTGGGATATTATTTATAATTCTCTCATTTGCTAAATATATCTCTACATCTGCTTTTCTTCGAACAAGAAATTGATGGAGGTTATTGACTAGGTCTGTAGGTACTTTTGAGTTTCATGGTTGATGTGTTCTGTAGTTTTGTAATCTTTTGCCATGGATTGCCACATGCCAATCTTTAATGTTTTTTATGAATGAATAGTGGAAGCACTGAAGGAGTCTCAAAATAACTTTAAGGTAAATTGAATTTGTCATCACCATCACAAGTCTAATTTTCAATAGAAACTCAAAGATGTAGATGTGCTAAAGCAAATGCGACCATTAGCCTGTCACCTCCAAAACCAACTAATCCTGACCTCTTGTCATCAACTGACAACCCTCCTCCCTGTAGCAATCATGAAAAAGCTGTGCCTGTGCAAAGCTTGAATTCCAGCTGAACTTGGCAAACTTGAGCTTTTTGAACTGTAAGAAATTTTATCGTGTCTACGAATTACGTTGTATGCTTTATTTTTATTATGTGCAATTATTGACCAAATTTTGCATATAGGAATCTTGCCAACAACAATCTTCAAGGTCCTATTCCTGCAAACATCAGTTCTTGCACTGCTCTAAACAAATTGTAAGTTAGGCAGTACTAAGTTAGCCGTACTACCCTTCGGTGCCGCACATGCTGCTCTCGCTGGGCTCGAGCGGGCAGGCGCAGAGGCTCCCGCCGTAGGTGATGTCACCGGCGGCGACCGCGCCTCCCCCTGACGGCGGCGGGATGCCGAGGAAGCAGTTCCGCACCAAGTTCACCGCCGAGCAGAAGCAGTGGATGCAGGAGTTGTCGGAGCTGCGACGGAGAAGACGGAAAAGAAGGGGATTTGTATTGGCATTTTTCTGAATAGCCAAATTTGAAGTGGCATGGATCAAATTAACCCTATAATTTAACACATTTATTTTTACTCCCGTTGATTAATCATGTTTCTTTTGCCTCTCAGCAATGTTTATGGCAAAGAGCTAAATGGTTCTATTCCTGCTGGTTTCCAGAAGTTGGAGAGTCTTGACTTACTTGTGAGTAATTGTATCTGTTACATTATGCTTACAGTTATTACTCAATTCACTTAGGGAAGTTATTGTATTTGAACTAATGTTTTCCTTGCTTAAAAATATATTTAAAAAATGCATGAACCTATGTTCAAACAATTCCAAGGTAATAAATAATCCTTTTGAGCTTGGTCACATCATCAACTTGGACACACTATAAGTAGATGTTTTTGCTATAATTATTTACCTGCTGCTACAAGACCCGTGGACACCTACAGATTTACTTGCTAGAATTCATGATTTGTCTTTAGATTTTAATTCTGGTGATCATCTTCTTAGAGGAGTTGGGAACTTGTTCTATCATTCTTTTTTTTTTCTTTCAACCAAAAGAATGAATTAAATGACCTGTGGGCTGCACTAAATGATGTTCCTTTATTTTCTGAACAGGGATCTTTCCAGGAATGAATTCTATGGATCAGTTCCTGCTACTATTGGTGATCTGGAGCACCTTCTTGAACTGTATGTTGCGGACCAACCTCCTAGAAACCATGTTATTTTTAATTTTAATGAAAAGCCATAATTTATTTCATATGGCCATTATTAATTGATACCTATTTTTTATGCTTTGACTGCAGAAATTTGAGTAAAACCATCTTGATGGATCAGTTCCTGCTGAGGTTGGAAACTTGAGAAGCGTCCAAGTAATGTAAGTGTGTTCCCTTCACCTCAAGCCTGATAGTGGTTCTCTATCTCCTGTGCAAAATAGAAAATAGGGAAATGCTCTGCCTGAAAGGACTGCAAATGCCGCAAAAGAAGACTGTAAATAGCCTTCTGCCATCATGAGATTTTTTTTTTAAAAAAATTTGCAAGCACTGCAACTTTCAAAGAAGATGTAAGGTACATAAGGTTAAGGTTAATGCTATTGAACACTGCATGCATGTATATTATCCTATCAAAATCATCTGAGCAACAGCTAAAGGTTTTATAATGTTTAGAATTTTCTCAACTAAATTCCTCTATCTGCCCTGTTGCACGACGTGGCGCCGCGCTTTCCTTTTTAGTGGTTTACTAATGCTAATCATTGTTGATGAACTAATGCAGTTATTGGGTTTGTCTGGACATTTTGGTCTTGGAAACACCAATAACTTCACCATCATTGATGTTGCTGGAGCTTTCATTGTAGGTTTAACAAAGGCTTAGTTAACTGCCTTTTGTCCTCATCGCATTCTGGTTTGACTAATGAATTTTAACAGGGTATTTCAGGTATTTCTGGCATATTGATGTTCATAATTACATATGGATCACCTCTGCTGTTGTACCTTAGGATGGTGGTTTATATATCAGTAATAAGCAGTGACGATATATCTACTACACATCAATAAAAATGGAGCTGCATTTTGGACAAAATGAACACGTTGCCCTGTTTGCTTCCTTTTGCTCATTAATTCTATTGCATTCGCATCATGCACCACTGTTTTGCTGCTCACGAGGAACCACTTGTTTTTCATGGTATCACAATAGATTGGAACAGGCTAATCTTCTGCTCAAGAAAACACCATTGTTGGAGATGATGACAATTGTCCTCCACTGCTCCTGACCATTCAAACAGGCATGTACTTTCGTTTGCCGATGGGTACATATTATTGTGTTATGCATTTTAGCTACTTGATTAAAATATCCTGTGATTTTATATGCATGTGCTTTTGAATTACCCTGTGTTTCCTGTAATTAATTTAAGCAGTACGCTAACTGATTTGCACGATCACATGAATGGCAGACTGTCAGAATTCATCGCTTCAATATTGTTTGGTGATGTGAGAGCTGAGATTATTGTGGTCCAAATTTGTGGGGAAAAAAGAAAGATAAAACAACTGCATTTGTCTGTTACTTATGGTCATATTTATCTGTTTAAATAGCAAATAGCATTATTGATCATCACTGATCTGATACATCAATTTGTGGTGTACCATAAGTTAGCATGATTTGCTTCAAAAGTTCAGCAAAACAAGTTAAGCTTGGAAGCCACTCATTAACAAAAGATGCTGGTTGTTTCTATTTAGCGGGTTGACAGGAACATGCTCCATTTCATGGTTTTGCTAAATGAAGTGCAGTTGTCATGAGAAATCAGTGCAGAATGGCATGGTAGGATGCGATTATTCGATCAGTGCCAGAGCAAATGGAAGCAAGGCTAGGGCATAATTTCTTCTAACTGTTTTTCCATTCTTTCCCCTTTCGATTGTACACTCATGGTTGACACATATATGTACAGTTCAGATTTATAAGTTGCAGCTATGCCTTTAATGGATGAAAGTGGGCATATATGTATTTTTTAGATGGTTTTAAAGTGAGTGATTTATTTTCTTGTGCTTGGTACAAACTAACAATATGCATGTAAGAAAGGTTTATGATAGGGTGGATTTACTCCAATGCTGCTTGCAGCAGATAAGTTTACACTACAATATTTAGCCCACAGGTTCATGGGCAAGTGTTTGTGAGTTTTTTGTCCAATTTTTCCTAAAATAATAGGCCAAGTATTTTATTCTTAAACAAGCGTACCCTATTGTTTCCTGAGGTTTAGCTTAAAAAAAGCCCACGGGTTCATGAAAAGGTAGTTGTAAGAACTGAGAGGTATATAACCCTTCCTTAGCTTGCTAGCCTTCAACCTATCGTTAGGTAGTAAGATGGAACGATGGCCACTTCTATATATTATGGCTCTGCTGTGCTTATGCCATTTATTGTTGGAGCATTTTATCCCTAGGTCTGTAGCAGCGCTCCTCTTCATATCCTCATTCCCATGTGCTCATGAGGTATGTGCGTCGATTTGCATCCAAATTATATCAATGATGGATGTCTGGTAACTAAATATTAATTCTTAATTATCACAACTAAAATATATGCTGTTTAATTGCAATCAGGTTGTCCAATAAAGTTGAAGAAGATATAGGTAAATGGAAGCCTGATAATAACATGCACGTAAATAGAGGCATGATAAGATCAAATCAAGTAGGAATCTGTATTTTTTTTACCAAAGATTAAATCAAGTGGGGATCTCGATTTTTTCCACTTAAAGTGCTTATATGCTAATAGGGTAGATTTAAGAAGACGTCACGGGCTCAATCGGGCATGCGAAAAAATCACGTGCGAGGGCGTGCGGGCCTAATCGCAGCGGCATACAAAGGCGCATGTGGAAAACGGACTTAGGCGCACGTTTGCAAGGGGCACGTAAAAAGGTGCAGGCCTAATTAATTCGTACGCGTATCGGATAAGAGGGACACTCTGACGTAAGAAAAAAAGGAAATGATTTGATAGAAACATAAAATTAAAACCTATTCCAATACAGATGATGTACCAAAATTCTGACAAAAACATCTTTAATTTTTTTATAATAGTAGAGAAGGGATTTGCATCATCAAATATCATCGTAGCGTTAGCACGGGCATATTACTAGTTCAATGGAATTGCAGATTTTGCCTGTGCCACGGGCAGATCTACAGTAGAAAGTCCCGTGTTAGGCGACACCGATGAATTTCGGCAAAACTTATAACGAAACTGCTTGTCTATATGTTATAACAATATGATCTAAGCATAATTAGCATACTATGATACCAACAGACATGTTATGACATCAACTAATCGATTTTCTAGATCCGCCACAGGTCTGCCCTAGTTGGCACCCTCTTTTATCAGCAACACACCAGTGAACTGAAATACAAATTTTGTTGTTGCATCTTGCAAAATTCCGTGCAAAGCAATGATTATAACTATAATTCTTGTGAAGGCTTCACACCGGACATCTCGAGATGAGTTATTTATTTGTTTCATATAAGTGAAATTCAAGTTGTTGGTACATTTGTAATTTGCACCTGCACAGCCCAAACTACATATGAATAATTGATGGGCTTAAATAGAATTGTTTTGGGTTTCAATTTTGTAGGATCGTAACACAAGAACTAAGCCAACCAGAGGGAGGGTGAATGGTTGGTGTGACCAAAAACCCAATATTTTTGCGGAATAAAAAGTTACCCGCAAATTCGACGGATCGCGGTCTGACCGAAGTAGATGCGCCGGTTTGACCGCCTAAAACACGTCGGTTTGACCGAGGTTATAACACCGGTCGAACCGCCGAGACCAATCACCAGCTCCTTTCACCGTTGCCAGTCTGACCTCAGGTCTGCCGCCGATCTGACCGCCGCGATGCCGCCGGTCTGACCGCCGATGTGTGGCCGGTTAGACCGCCGAACCCGATGAAACACAAATCAAAAAACTCTTAAAGTGGATGACAACTTTATTGCTTCTCTCTGTGTTTACAAAGTACATCAATAGCGCTACTTACAAAAATCTCGACTAAACTCGAAACCCTCACTAAACTAGCAACTCAATTGCTGTCAAAAGTGATACCGAGAACCCTCACGCTCCGTCTCTATTTATACATGAGGTAGGCAGCCTAAAACCACGAACCAAACTCATACTAGAAGTCATAATCCCCTTAGCTAGGAAACCTTCTCGTACTGGAAACAAACTTTACATAACCAATCATACCAAATTTGGACTCCTTCCAAATTAGACTCCGCATCCCATACGCACACAATACCTCCATCGTATGCCATATGGAATCTTCACCTACCACGTGCATTGAACTCTAGCCTAAGTAACCCGCGTGATATCTGACCATCACGGACATCGCCTTACCACCAAGTCAACTCCCGGTCCATCACCGCAAATACTCTCCCGAGGCATCAAGTTACCTACACATGAAACAAACAAAGAAATCATATTCCGAGACCAAGCTATCCCCAACTTGACTCATTAGTAGCAAACAACTGTATTACATACGCATAATATCCATCTAGAAGCCATAAATATGAAACAATCACAGATATCCAAATAAACAACCCGAAACCGAAACCGACACAGCGTCGGCAGGTTAGACCGCAAGCTGACCGGTCTGACCGCTCACATAGCTCTGGTCTGACCGGCAGCACCTGCCCGGTCTGACCAGTCCCGACAAACAGCAGTCCCTATCAATTACCTATAAAATCCAATCATCTCCAAAACCACTTCGCAAATAAATTCCAAATATCAAAATCAATAATCTCTAATGCCAATTGTTCATCACAGAATAATAATCAAAAACACCTTTGATTTTATAAATTTCAATTTTGTTGTGAATGAAAAGGCTGCGGTTGTAATGTCAGCTACCTTTCACAGGATTGTACAGAATACATCCCAACTAGAATTGCCCTTGAAAGAATTTTGTTAAACCAAATGATCAGCCTTTTTTTCGCACAATTACGTGAAAGAGTAACTTTATGTTGGTCTCTCCTTGTACTGCCAGTATTATCATAAGTAGAAGTGATCTCAAACATTCATTTATGAGTTCTATTGCTAGCACAGAAAACTATTCTTCTACCAGTAGTTGAGATAGTAATTAGTATAGATAAACATGATTTATTAGATTAGAAAAGATGAATGGTTGAGATTACTGAAAATTATCAAACCTGCGGATTTGCTCCAATATCAGATCATACAGAAATGATGGAGATTACTGTGTCTGACAAATGAACATCAATGTTAATTTGCATGTATTACTTGAAATCAGCGTAAACCAAGAGCATCACCAAGAGATGTTCAAAAATCTATCCCCAAATTTTATTTTGGAGAACCCTAAATGGAATTTGAGGGTGAAAATATTTGTCTTTCCAACAGATGCCTAAAACTGGAAAATGGGCCATGTAACGAATAGATCTATTTTTTCAATCCTACCGACGTTCCCTCACACTTGCCCTCAGATCCAGGGATAGGGAATGAGGAGGACACCCAACTTGTGGAGAGCGAGATATATGGAGATGGGGTTTCCAATTTTTTGGTATATAGGGGAAATGCTGGAACTACTTTTTTCCATAGGAATTAAAAAATCTGAGAATGGTAGTAGTATTCGGTAGCTGTTGGGCATGCTCTAACTGGAGTCATCTAAAGCCATATTCGGTAGAGAAATATGCATATTTGCAATGTCTAAAATTACATGCCACAGTAGATACGCCTGGGATGAGTATTTTGGATGGAGCAACACAAGAAGTGGAAGAAAATAAACAAGATCAGATATATCAAAACATTAGCCTCAGTAGATATGCCTGGGGTTAGTATCTAAAATAAAAATAATAATAATATAAAATTTATAGAAAACATAGAAAAACCCAACATTAGCCATACATGTAGGTATAATAACAGATGGTTGCAGTCATCTAACTTTGGAGGAATCCTCCAAGCTAGAAATCAACATATTTGATTAATTCTATTCATTGTTACATCTCTTCATAAGAGCTATATATAGACATTTCATACATGGCTTTTAGATCTTTCACCAGAGCAAACACGATTTTTCCGTTGCGATGTTTAGGGTTAGTACGACGGTCTGGCTTGCAACAAGGAATCAATGATGGCCCATGTACACAACCTGCCTACAATATTTTAGATATGTACTTTCAGTTTTATCCATACAGTGGGTGCAAGCTTTGTACCCCTTGTTTGACTGTCCGGATAAGTTGCTAGTTGCAGGCCAATCGTTAATGCTAACGAACAGCAACTCTTGTAGGTTAAATTGCTCATGTTTGTTCTCATCCTACACGGGGACACCTTCTTACTTCCCCAGCAGTTTCAGATGTTCAACCAATGATCTTAGGTACACATCAATGTCGTTACCAGGTTGCTCTTGGCATTGAATAATAATCGGCATCATGATGTACTTCTGCTTCATGCATAGCCAAGGGGGAGGTTGTAGATACACATGGACATAGGCCAAGCGCTATGGCTGCTGCTCATCTCTCTAAATGGATTCATGCCATCAGTACTTAAACCGAACCTTACGTTTCTTGCATCCTCTCCGAAGTATTGAAATGTTCATTCGATGTTTCGACACTGCGACCCATCGATGGGGTGTCTCAGCATCCCGTCTTGTTGACGTTCTTCTGCGTGCCCGCGCATCATTCTAGCATGCGTTTTGTTCTTGAACAAGCGCCTGAGCTGTGGTATTATAGGGAAATACCACATCACCTTAGGAGGAACTCTCTTCTTCTAGGTTCTCGTACTCCTTACGGCGAAAGAGGATACAATCATTCGGACATGCCTGTATCTTCTGTACTTCCAATTCTAGAGGGCAGACTACCTTCTTAGCTTCGTATGTTATTTAGGGCAATCTGTTTCCCTCCGGAATAATGTTCTTTACGAGTTTCAATAACTCGCTACACGCCTTGTCACTCACAACATTTTTGACTTTTCATTGCAAGAATTCTAGCATGGTGCCCAACGTTTTGTGCCCCTATTCGTAACCAAGATACAACGACGTTTTGTGGTCCGCTAACATACGCTCCAATTTTTGGACCACATTTTCACTTTCGCAGTCCTCCTTTACGTCGCGCAACATCTGACCAAGATCATCCACACTGTCGTTATCTTCAAAAGCCCCATTCGCCTCGTCTGTTGTATTTTTTTCAAATCCACCGTATTGAGCACAGTCCGAAATGTTCTCATCTTCTACTTCACCTTATTCCATTGCAACCCCTAGCTTTCCGTGTGAGGTCCAACAATTATAGCTAGGCATGAACCCTGACTGAAACAAGTGGGCGTGAAAAGTTCTTGATGTAGAATATTCCTTCTAGTTTTTGCACTTTTTGCGTGGACAACACATAAAACCCTTATGCTCGTTAATATTGGCCACACTAAAAAAATAATGCACGCCTTCTATAAACTCTTTCGACCATCGGTCCACGGTATACATCCATTGCCAATCCACCTACCTGAAATGCACAAAAATCGTAAAAATAAAGTCCACGAAAGTCAAACTAATTAAATAATCATACAATAATTATATATAAATAATCGTACAATAATTATACAATACTCCCACATATTATTCATGTTTTAACTATTTTTAAAGTTCTAAGCATATCTTTAATACATTGTACTTTTTCTAACTATTTTATTAAATTAACTTAGTTTTCTATTCTTTTTTCTTAATTTTCTACATTTTTCCTTTGTTATCTCTTTTACAACATTTTTATCCACATGTTTATAATTTTAAAAGTAGCCTAATTATCCCTAAACAAATTTTCTCTCTCATCATTTTCCATAAACCTTTTTAGACACAATAATACATAAAAACATAGCTATAAATGTAATATGCTAAGCATACATCATTAGAGAGTTGCTAACCTTCTAGATCCCCTAGTTTGTATATTATCACCAAAACACTTACACAACAAATTTTGGCAGCACCTCCCTTCCTCCTACAAATCTTTGCAGCAATTGCTCGGGTTGGAATAGGAAGAAGAATGTTATAAATGTTTTTATCTTTAGCCCCGGTTGATGCTAACAACCGAACTAAAGATCTAAAGTCATGATCTTTAGCCCCGGTTGACTAAAGATGCCATGTCCCCTGATAGCCCCTTAACATAAAGTGATCTAGTACTAAATATCATCTTTAATTTCGGTAGGTGTTACCAATCGGGACTAAAGATCATATGGTCCGGATGCACTTTATTACCGGGACTACAAATGATCTTTAGTCCATATCAGTTCTCCATTAGTGGAGCGGCGCATGATCGACGGTCAGGCCGGTCTACATCGATTTGATGGTAACTTTTAATTTTGCTAAAAGTTTTAGTTTTTGAGTATTTTAACCATTCACCTATCTCTAGTTGGTATAGATCTTGCTGCACGATCCTACACTTTGATGACGGGACACAGGGCCGGCATGATGACAGCAACAAATCTGGCCATGTCCTCTTCACAGCGCCTGGTCTCTTCCACAATGTTGCCTGTGGGCATGACGCATCAAGCGATGGCCTGGTGGAGGCACTGACAATGAGTGAGGACCGAGAGTGGAAGGACGGCCACGTCTAGGTCGATAAACGGCTGGGATTTTCTTTTTCACATCACTGATGGTTCAAAAGAGTTCAATCGTTACAACTGTGTACATCAGTAACGGGTGGGCACCCACAGCATGGATGTGGGGAGAAAGCTACAAATTGAATGCTGCTACGCATTTGTCGCATGCAGGGCCACGTGTGTAGCATGCATGTAGGGAGGAGCGAGGCTAGTTGTGTTACCCGACGGTTCGACCGGTGAACCGACGATCAGAGCGGGTCAATCTCTGGTGAGCAAGGCTGGTTGCCAAGGTGCACTGATGCATCGTTACTTTCTCTCTCCATTTTTAATCAAACACTAAACAAAATTTTCTTCAAAAATATATATGCAATCTATAATTTAATTATACCATTTTATTTGTCATACTTAAATCTTTATAACAAGATCTCATACAAATATATTTTTATAAAAGTATATGTGTGTTCTAGAAAAATCAAACTTTTGTTGCAGCATTTAAAAATAAATTGTTTCATCACTTATGCAGATGTTTCAGAGAGATGCAACATATAAAAAGCAATAATTCTTATTACATGAAATATTATGTCTCAACTAGTGAAACATTAAAAAATTCATACAATACAATACATTTGCAAATATTTGATTCTGAAACTTCGAATTGTAATTGCTGAGACATATAAAAAGATAACAATTGCAAATACATTAGTGAAACATCAATAGATACTTGTTGGAACATTGCATATTTCACTAAAAATGTGTGCAATGTTTAAAAGGTGAAAAAAATTATCGGAATATAGTCATGTGATATCTTGTTATGAAGATTTAATTGTAACGAATCCAACGATATAATCTAAATAAGTGAAAGGGGAGACTCTTCTCGCAAAAAAATACGTATCCACGTCATCAAGAAAACTTGATTCGTCCGATGTTATCACCAGCCAATATGAACCGTCGGATGGCTCAAATGGCAAAACACCCTGAAGATCCTTCATGAAACTTCAATAAAAACTAGATCCTTCCACATCCCAATATATGTCTACAACTGAACATTTTTTGTTTTCCCCCCTCCTCTCCCATCCACGGACCACGGTTCCACGACTCTCCCCTCGCACGGCCTACTTCGCCGTCCTCTTCCATCGCCGCGCCGCCGCCGCCTCGCATTCCCTCACCGTCGAGCTGCCTGCTCGGCTCCTTCCACCGTCCATGCCCCCGTCATCGCCGCCTCCCCGTACGTCCAGGCCGCGCTGCATCGCTCATCAGGTTCAGCGATGCTGCGAGCCCTATGAAATTGACACCATCCATCGATACATCCTCCTGATCCTCCTCTCCAGCCATGCCGCTGGCTTGCAGCTCCCCTGCGCCCACAGCACTCGCACAGGCACAGCAATGCTGAGCAACAAGTTGTCTTCATTAATGCCACCCTCCCGCGCAAGCCTGCATTCTATTCTCACCCTTGCAGTTGATTTTTGTTCATATAGAAAGATAAGGGGATACTTTCAGTGAATTTTAATTGTAGAGTTGAATATACTGAACTGCATAATTGAATCCATTTTTTTATCCAGTCTATACATTGTTGATGTTGTAATTGTCAGCCAGTTTAAGATCTTCTACAAGTACCAAATTCCACTACATAGCTATGATAACATGTACTGCACTAATGTTAATGCAAAATGGATTATTCACCACAGTTTCAGATCAAACTTGCAATTTTGTATATCGCAGTTTTTAAGAATCTTTGTCATTTTGTTCTGTGAAGAGTTAATCACTGATACTGCTGTAAATAATATCAAGGATCTCAAAGCACTAATGCTCCCTAATCTTTCTTACAAAATTAACCTGACAGAGTAAAAAGCCTAGAGTTCATTTTGTATAGTGAGGTTTCAGTGAGATATGAATACTGATAAGAAGCTCTTTTCTACAATATGGTTCAATATGGGCATTACCTGTGCATGAGAAGTCATTACCTGTGCATTACAATTATAAAAAGAAGTGGAAAAACATAAGAGATGTACATATCATCTTCAAATATCTATTCAATTTCTAGATCTTTTCCATTTGGAACTGAAAAAACTCACCTAATGCTTTACTTCCAGCCTTCCAGGAGTTTTGCCATAGATAACTGTACAACTAAATATAAGCGGGACAAGGTGATTTTAACGCCGTTTATAAGGTACTAATATAGTCCGAAGTTTGATTGTGTGCAGAAAGGTGTAACCTGTATGTTCAGTTTAGAGATTAATTTAATTTGTCCTCTTACTGTAGAATGGAACAGCTTGTAGCAAATAATAATTGTGCACTCACTGACAATTTAAGTATTTCCAGGGCAAATTGCCGAATGGATCTGAAATTGCAACCAAAGGCTTTCAGCATGCTCTGGACAAGAAGTACTGGAATGCAATAGCGAAATATAACTTTTAGTAAATATATTCAGCTGCATCGAAGGTGGACAGGAAAGTATACTCCTAGATGTGTTTATCGTTGGTATGCCCACTATTCTTCAGTTGCATACTATATATATAGCTTCGGACTAATCAAACATTGTATTTCAAATTTTCTAGGCTGACCTGAACGTCTGCACATAATGTACGGGATATTTCAAGGCCACAATCATCTTCCCAAATCACAAGACACACGGCACATAGGACACCTCTGTCGTGATCATTATTGGAGAACCGATCTTGACTGGGTTGGCCAAAAACTACATTAGACCCGGTTTCTATTCTAACCAGGACTAAACATATTTTTTTTTGTCCCAGATTAAAACTACCACGGGACTTAGATGACCACACCTATCGGGACTAAATATCAATATCATTTTTAGTCTCAGTTCACAGACATGTCAGTATTCCATTATTTTTAGTGTCATATTTAGTCTCGGTTGGTAATAACAATCGGGACCAAAATTATAAAAATCGTGGCTGCCCCGAGCCGCGCGCCTCCGTCTCGATCTTATCTCCTCCCCTCCTCTCTCCTCCCCCTTCCCCTCCCCATTTTCTCTCATCCCCCTCCCCTCTCCTCCCCCTCCCCACCTTCTCCTCACCTGCTGGGGGCAGCTCCCTCCCCCTCCCCTCCGACGCAGGCGGGCGGCACACGAGCTAAGGCCACAGCCGCGCCCGCGCAGGCGGCGGCTGGGCGCCTGCTGGGCGGCGGCCCGGCGGAAGACAGGAGTCCGGGAGGCCGCGCACGGCCGGCGGCTATCGGATCTGTGGATTTTTTTTTTGATTTTGTGAATGATGATTTGTAGGTGTTGTTGTAAATTGTTTTAGATTTGTGGATGGGCGTGTATTGTGGATGATTTCATTGTGCATGATCTGTGGGGATTTGGGGTGATGGCACTGAAATCAATAGCCGCAAGCAGGAAAATAAAGAAAAAAACTAACAATGAAAAAAAAAACTTTAATCCCGGTTTGTAACTCTAACCGGGACTAAATATTGTAGTCCTGGTTGGTATTATAAACCGGGACTAAATATTGTGGATTATGGATGGACTAAAGATGTACAATCCTAGATTGGGCGTACCTGTTTACAACGCGGGATTAAAGGGGTTGTAAACCAGTAGTGAAGAGCCTTTTTCCAGCAGTGGATATTCGGAAAGAAAATAAAGAAAGGCTTTGGCTCAAGTTTTAAAACAATTTCAAAGAAACTTCTAATGCTACCCCTATGCTTTTTTATAGTTATGAACGGCACTTCATAATTATTTTTGTGAGGCGTAATATTGTAAATTTTATACATTATAACACTTATCCAACAAAATATTCATGAAAAAGAGCTAAATTTCAAAGATGATTTCATAATAATATGCACAGATATATAATTAATTTAAAATGTTTGTATTAATATTCCTTAGTTTGCATTAAGTTGCGGTAAAACTTTGTTATCCTGATAATATTGTTTTGAGCATGTAAAAATAAATATGTTTGTATTTAAACTAGATTTCCTGTTAATTTCATTCCCTATGACATTCCAAATATAATCTAAGCTAGAAGATAAATAGATGCACAGTGAGGTTACAATCACACGGGCTCACAACTATATTGACAATAAATTCTTTCCTCAACATGCAACTATATTGACAGCGAGTACTTCACTCTCAAAATATTACTCGTATATTTTTCATATCATGATATGTAACGGGGTGGTGGTTAGAGTCGCGCAAATGCGCGACTTCATATACTAGTTACTACGAAATTCGGATATATAGTTTAAGAGGAAAAAACATTTTAATTTGGAATGTCATGCCTTACATGCACACACACTCTTAGCTTGTAAGTGCACCTGACCAATTAACAGCCTTGCCATACACCAACATGGTTGCTCCCTTGAATTGAGGCATCCGATTTTTCCTTCCTGGCTAGACGACTGATGGTAAGCATTTTCGTAGATGAGGCTCAATCATCGCTGATCACTTGTTTGTGACTGGGTGATCCTCCCATCAAACATGGTTTTTTTTAAAGAGTTGGGAAGACGATGAAGTGCTCCCTACTCTCTAGGATCATCGTCCATCACGTTAGGGTGAATTCAACTTGGTCCTACTTGTACCATGATCACAGACAAAGTTGCAAGACCAAAGATCCATTAAGATTACACGTCATCTTGTTTGTTAAATTGCTGACACCTCTATGTAGATTTTGTAACATCCTGAAAATTTTGATTCTAAAATACAAAATTAAAAGTTCAGAATAATAAAAAACCTTTTTAAACCTTATTGCAAGCTGGGATTTATTGTTTATTTGTGTATGTTTAGATTGTGTGCTAAAGATCTCGATTAAATTTTATCTCCTAAAGGGACACCCTCTGTCCAACGTCCTTTCATTCCCTCATTTTCATGGCCTGATTTATTAAGTGCTTCGGTACTAAACAAATCACATACCCAAATATATAACCCGAAAATCTTTCCTTACATTGCAATGCAACGTATCTTTCTCGACTCTTATCCTACGGTTATTTTAAACCGCTCTGTCGTTTCAGACTCAATATTTCCCTCAAACATCTAGAAACATCTACAATGGATCGATATTTCCCTCAAACATCTACAAACATCTACAATTGATCGGTGTCTATGTATCGTGCGTCAATTCAAATATATCCGATTCTATTCCTACCACGACGATTGGATTTGTATGCCATGCATCGTCCCTAAAATCACTCCTTCGTTTCCGTCGTCCGTTCGTGCATAGCGCTCGCAAAGAAATCCTACAACGACTGATGAATTCGTTTATCGGGCATTAATCTCAAATTTCTATTCGATAACACAGTGTACCCATCCAAACAAAATGCAGGAAGACTCAATATCATTTTCCAATTTCAATCGTCCACATATACAGTCCAATTTACAAGCTCCTCGTACAGATTCCCAATTGCAAATTGCTTAGCAAGTTGCAAACCCCAGAAAAATACTAAAACACTCTATTACAGGGAGCACCTTCCTCAGCCTAAGCCCACTGCCAGCCCACTCCCTCTCTCCCTCTCAGCCAAACCACCATAAGACTGCTTTTCCTCCCTAAGCTCAGAACTACAGCCAACCAAGCAACCTTCTCAGCCAAAGCCTGTTTTCCCTCCCCAGCCGAACCAGCTGCTTGCACAGAAGCTGTTCGATGAATTGCCCACAAGCCGCCACAAGGTTTATCACCAACTCTTGCCGGTTCACAACAGGATTTTGCACCAAAGTATGCGGCCATTCAATACCACGGGTCCCTCCCACACAGCAAACCATGCACCCATGCTCCCGGTTCACAAAATTTGTGGCAGGATATGACTCAACGTGATAGATTGGATTGATCACGGAGCAATTACATATATAGGCTGCACCCTCCTCTATCCACTCAACCGACTTATAGAAACAGAATCGGGAGAATAGGGAGGAGCGCCGTGAGAGGATATGTATGACATATTACATGCTAACACCCCCCCCCCCCCGCGCAGTCACAGCGTCGTACGGAGGACGGACGGTGAGACTGGAGCGAAATTCAATGAAGACCGGTGTAGGCAATCCCTTGGTGAAGATGTCAGCGTACTGGCATGACGTAGGAACGTGTAGAACACGAATAGCACCGAGAGCAACCTTTTCCCGTACAAAGTGTAGATCAATCTTGATGAGGACATCAACACCGTCGATACATCCACGTCCCCCCATGTACAGCATGATGGTCCTATTACCCGTGCTCGTGCACGTCAACTAAATTATCAGGTGAGTTTTTTCTTGAGTTCATATTCCTTGTCTTTATACCCCGGAGACGCGTGCACTCGTGTTTTACTCAGGAACGATGGAGAGGATCCAAAGGGAAGAGGATTCGCGCGGGGTGGATTCGGACTGCAGGGCAGCGCCAACTTCTGATGGCCGCCACGACTTCATGCGAACTCCGATTTGGGCGTGCAAGTACTTTATGGAAAGCTTATCAAGTCTACTTTCAAATGGATCCAGCCACATGTCCATATCTGTTCTGGAGCGGCCGCAATTGTCATTTTACTCCCGACTGTTTTCTGTCCATTGTGCTGCGTCACCTCTTTTGGCCCAATGGGCTGTGTATCCAAGTTGGGCCCATTAGGGGCGCGTCCTAGGGTTGGAGCACGACCCTATGGTCGTTCTTCCCCTCTTCTTATACCTCTAGTCGCCGCCAAGAACAGGCGGGTTTTGATGATAGAGATAGCTACTTGCTACCGGCTCGCAGCGCGCGTGTTGGCTAAACCGCCCGTCTGCCTGTAATCGGAACCCCACCATATTGTGTTTGATAGCGAAACTTTCATCTTTATCTAGCAATTTCAGTGCTTGTCCTACTTGTTCTTGCTTGTTCTTCGATTGCTTGCAGGACGAGTGCCCTCGTGGCCAGGTTGACGCGCACCACAAGTTCGCGGCGACCATTGGAGACGGTGTATCGGTTGCTAAGGCACAGCGTCTTTGGACGGTTGTAGTCGGGCCGTGAACGTCGTCTTCATCCAATCGAGTTATCCCTTACCTCTCATCGAAAGATCGGGCCACAAACCCTAGCGGGTTCGCATCAGGTGGTATCAGAGCGTGGTTCATCGGTGAGAGAATTTACCCTTCCCTTCGTCATTAATTTTTTTTTCCTATAGTCCAGAAAAGACCAACAAAAAAAATAGTAGATTAGTTTTCCCGTGATCCTATAGACCATTGTGCCTTTTTACTAGTACTTCTTAGTTAAGGCTTGTTGAGTTTTCGATTGCATCGGTTGTGTTAATTTGCTGGTCTTAGTGTTAGGCGATTAGAGTTTCGAGTTCTTGCCACCACCGCACATCGCCACCTTCATCAATTTTGCCGTCATCACCACCGTCACCACCGTCGCAGTCACCCACCAAATCACTTTCTATTTGTGTTTGATCTGTTGCCGATAGCTTTTGTGAGTTGCCTTGTATCCTGCCGCCACTAGAAAGGAAATAGAACCCTGATTCGAGTGACCTTCCTTAAAACAATCATATCTTTTTCATACGGACTCGAAATTAGGCTTATAATATATCCACGGACATCTACAAAAAAAGTTACATCCGTTTCTCCCCGGCTTTGCCGGGTTCGGCAAATTTAAAATCGCCAAATTCCTCTTGCAAAATTCTGTTTTTGTGGCGAGAAGCTTCGGGACCTATTCGCATAGCACTTTGAAAAAAATTCTACAAGCTTCATACTTTGTCCGTTTGAGATAAGATTTTCTGTGGTTGGTTCCAGTGTGCTCCTGATTGTGAAAAAAATATCAAAAAAAAAATAAAAAAAAAAGTTGAGTCTCTCTCCTCAGCACTGAGAGAGCAAGCAAAAAAAAAAAAAGAGGATCCAGCGAGCACACCCCACCATTCCCCTTTGTCACCACCTTCCACCACCGTTTCTTGTTTTCGTTGCTGTTTGGGTTTGTGTTTTGTGGCGTCCTTTGTGGTTAGGCTCGCGTCTCTACTTCGACCAGCCTAGGACCAGCACTGTACACTATACCCTTGAGCGATTATTCAATTTGCTTTGGCTAACGTGGTTTCTAGTTTTCTCTTGAGCATTGCTTTCAGCCCACCACCAGCTCCACCACAAACCCGACTACAGCTTGACAGGTCTTGTTGCTACAGCACCGATACACCTCGTTCCACGGTTGCTAACTTGTGGGTTGCTGTCCCCCTCCTGTGGGCAAGGTAAGAACTGGTAAGAGCTTGTGAGACAAGCTGCGAGTGAAGTGAGAGTGAGCGTCTTGCAAAAGCTACATCCCAATAGTTGTGTAGGGCTTACATTACATCCTCCATTGTTTTGTTGTCCTTCATTTCTAACCCATGGCAGGTCCAGAGGATAAAGATGAGGAGGGTGCATCTCATTCCCCACGCACCAAAGGCATCATCCAATACTTTACAAGGCAAGTGAAGCAGCACACAGAAGGACTTGATACAGATTTGCAGGTGACAAATGAGAAGATTGGACAATTGGAGTCCACGCAGATCTCCACCAACACTAAGCTTACAGGGCTGGAGACAGCGGTCGCCCGCATTGACACTAGCCTTTCTGCTCTTGTGAGGCATTTTGATGCTCTCAATGCTGGAGGCAATGGTGGGGGTAATGACGATGACGTTGACGGAGAGTACGTCGAGGATAATTTGGAGGATGAATATATTGCTGACACTGAACAAGATGATCGAGATGCTCGAGATCATCGACGGCTACACAACAATCGACGAGGTATGGGTGGTCGCCGCCGACGCGAGGTACGCAACAATGATGATGCTTTTTCTAAAATTAAATTTAAGATTCCTCCTTTTGATGGAAAATATGATCCTGATGCGTACCTCTCTTGGGAGATTGCTGTTGACCAAAAATTTGCATGCCATGAGTTTCCTGAGAACACTAGAGTTAGAGCTGCTACGAGTGAGTTCACCGATTTTGCTTCGGTTTGGTGGATAGAACATGGCAAGAAAAATCCTAATAACATGCCACAAACTTGGGATGCTTTGAAACGGGTCATGCGGGCTAGATTTGTTCCTTCTTACTATGCACGTGACTTGCTGAATAGGTTGCAACAATTGAGACAGGGTGCAAAAAGTGTAGAGGAATATTATCAGGAGTTACAAATGGGCTTGCTTCGTTGTAATTTAGAGGAAACTGAGGACGCTGCCATGGCTAGATTTTTGGGTGGGTTAAACCGCGAGATCTATGACATCGTAGACTATAAAGATTACACTAATATGACCTGATTGTTTCATCTTGCTTGTAAGGCTGAAAGGGAAGTGCAGGGACGACGTGCTAGTGCCAAGGTTAATTTTTCTGCAGGTAAAACTTCATCATGGCAGACACGCACCACTCCTCCGGCCGGCCGTACTGCTTCTCCATCTTCCACACCCACAACCAGTCGAGCAGCACCTCCTCCATCTAGTGACAAGTCAGCGACAAAGGCTGCTCAACCAGCACCGAGTGCTTCTTCAATGGCATCCTCAGGCCGAATGAGAGATGTTCAGTGCCACCGTTGCAAGGGCTTTGGGCATGTGCAGCGTGACTGCCCTAGCAAGCGAGTTTTGGTAGTCAAAAACGATGGTGAGTACTCCTCTGCTAGTGATTTCGATGATGATACACTTGCTTTGCTTGCGGCTGACCATGCAGATAATGAGCCACCGGAAGAGCACATTGGAGCTGCATTTGCGGATCACTATGAGAGCCTCATTGTGCAGCGTGTCCTTAGCGCACAAATGGAGAAGGCGGAGCAAAATCAGCGACACACGTTGTTCCAAACAAAGTGTGTCGTCAAAGAGCGTTGTTGCCGCATGATCATTGATGGAGGTAGCTGCAACAACTTGGCTAGCAGCGAGATGGTGGAGAAGCTCGCACTTAGCACCAAACCGCACCCACATCCATACTACATCCAATGGCTGAACAACAGTGGTAAGGCGAAGGTAACAAAACTAGTGCACATTAATTTTGCAATTGGAAATTACCATGATGTTGTTGAATGTGATGTTGTGCCCATGCAAGCATGTAATATTCTGCTAGGTAGACCATGGCAATTTGATAGGGATTCTATGCATCATGGTAGGTCAAACCAGTACTCTTTTCTGTACCATGATAAGAAAATTGTGTTGCATCCCATGTCTCCTGAAGATATTTTGCGTGATGATGTTGCTAAGGCTGCCAAATCCAAATGTGAGAGTGATAAAAAAGCCCAATCTGATGGCAAGAAACCTGAGACAATCAATTTGAAACCCAAATGCTTACTTGCTACTAAATCTGATATTAATGAGTTGATTGCATCACCTTCAGTTGCCTATGCTTTGGTATGCAAAGATGCTTTGCTTTCACTTCACGATATGCAGCATTCTTTGCCCCCTGCTGTTGCTAACATTTTGCAGGAGTACTCTGATGTGTTTCCCAAGGAAGTGCCACCGGGGCTGCCACCGGTGCGCGGCATTGAGCATCAAATCGACTTGATCCCAGGTGCTTCCCTACCGAACCGTGCGCCATACCGAACCAACCCTGAGGAAACCAAGGAGATTCAGCGTCAAGTTCATGAGTTACTTGATAAAGGGTATGTACGCGAGTCTCTTAGTCCATGTGCGGTTCCGGTAATTTTGGTACCAAAGAAAGATGGTTCATGGCGTATGTGTGTTGATTGTAGAGCTATTAATAACATTACCATTCGATATCGTCATCCTATTCCTAGGTTAGATGATATGCTTGATGAATTGAGTGGCTCTATTGTGTTCTCCAAAGTTGATTTGCGTAGTGGTTACCACCAGATTCGTATGAAGTTGGGTGATGAATGGAAAACAGCATTTAAAACGAAGTTTGGTTGTATGAGTGGTTAGTGATGCCTTTTGGTTTAACTAATGCACCCAGCACTTTCATGAGGTTGATGAATGAGGTTTTGCGTCCTTTCATTGGAAAATTTGTGGTGGTCTACTTTGATGATATCTTGATTTACAGCAAGTCTATGGGTGAACATTTTCATCATTTACGTGCTGTTTTTAATGCTCTTCGTGATGCACGTTTATTTGGTAACCTTGAGAAGTGCACCTTTTGCACAGATCGAGTTTCTTTTCTTGGCTATGTTGTAACTCCGCAGGGGATTGAGGTTGATCAAGCCAAGGTTGAGGCAATTCAGAGTTGGCCGACTCCTAAAACGGTCTCACAAGTGCGGAGCTTTCTAGGACTCGCGGGGTTCTATCGTCGCTTCGTGCAGGATTTCAGCACCATTGCTGCACCATTGAATGCGCTTACAAAGAAGGGAGTGCCTTTCACTTGGGGCACATCACAAGAGAACGCCTTCCACATGTTGAAAGATAAGTTGACCCATGCACCTCTTCTCCAACTTCCCGATTTTAATAAGACTTTTGAACTTGAATGTGATGCTAGTGGGATTGGATTGGGTGGTGTTTTGCTACAAGAAGGAAAACCTGTTGCATATTTTAGTGAAAAGTTGAGTGGGCCTGTTCTGAATTATTCTACTTATGATAAGGAATTGTATGCTCTTGTGCGAACTTTAGAAACATGGCAGCATTATTTGTGGCCCAAGGAATTTGTCATACATTCTGATCATGAGTCTTTGAAGCATATTCGTAGTCAAGGGAAACTGAACCGTAGACATGCTAAGTGGGTTGAATTTATTGAATCTTTTCCTTATATTATCAAACACAAGAAAGGGAAGGAGAACATCATTGCTGATGCTTTGTCTCGGAGATACACTTTGTTGACACAACTTGACTACAAGATTTTTGGCCTGGAAACAATCAAAGACCAATATGCGCATGATGCTGATTTTAATGATGTGTTGCTGCATTGTAAGGATGGAAGAACATGGAACAAATTCGTCATCAATGATGGGTTTGTTTTCAGAGCTAACAAGCTATGCATTCCAGCTAGCTCCGTTCGCTTGTTGTTGTTGCAGGAAGCGCATGGAGGCGGTTTGATGGGCCATTTTGGTGCCAAGAAGACACATGACATCCTTGCTAGTCATTTCTTTTGGCCACAGATGCGAAGAGATGTTGGCAGGTTCGTTGCTCGCTGCGCTACATGTCAAAAGGCTAAGTCACGCTTACATCCACATGGTTTGTATATGCCTCTTCCTGTTCCTACTATTCCTTGGGAAGATATTTCAATGGATTTTGTGTTAGGATTGCCTAGGACCAAGAGGGGGCGTGATAGCATTTTTGTGGTTGTGGATAGATTTTCTAAAATGGCACATTTCATACCATGTCATAAAACTGATGATGCTTCTCATATCGCTGATTTGTTCTTTCGAGAAATTGTTCGCTTGCATGGTGTGCCAAACACAATTGTTTCTGATCGTGACACAAAATTTCTTAGCCATTTTTGGAGAACTTTGTGGGCTAAATTGGGGACTAAACTTTTGTTCTCTACTACTTGTCATCCCCAAACGGATGGACAAACTGAAGTGGTGAATAGAACCTTGTCTACTATGCTTAGGGCTGTTTTGAAGAAAAATATCAAGATGTGGGAAGAATGCTTGCCTCATATTGAATTTGCTTATAATCGTTCCTTGCATTCTACTACAAAAATGTGCCCATTTCAGATTGTGTATGGTTTGTTGCCTCGTGCTCCAATTGATTTGATGCCTTTACCATCTTCTGAAAAACTGAATTTTGATGCTAAGCAACGTGCTGAGTTGATGTTAAAACTGCATGAGACAACTAAAGAAAACATAGAGCGCATGAATGCTAAGTATAAGTTTGCTGGTGACAAAGGTAGAAGGGAATTGAATTTTGAACCTGGAGATTTGGTTTGGTTGCATTTGCGAAAAGAACGATTTCCTGATTTGAGAAAGTCTAAATTGATGCCTAGAGCTGATGGACCATTTAAAGTGTTAGCAAAGATTAATGAGAATGCATATAAGCTTGATTTGCCTGCAGATTTCGGGGTTAGTCCCACATTTAATGTTGCAGATTTGAAGCCGTATTTGGGAGAAGAAGATGAGCTTGAGTCGAGGACGACTCAAATGCAAGAAGGGGAGGATGATGAGGACATCAACACCGTCGATACATCCACGTCCCCCCATGTACAGCATGATGGTCCTATTACCCGTGCTCGTGCACGTCAACTAAATTATCAGGTGAGTTCTTTCTTGAGTTCATATTCCTCGTCTTTATACCCCGGAGACGCGTGCACTCGTGTTTTACTCAGGAACGATGGAGAGGATCCAAAGGGAAGAGGATTCGCGCGGGGTGGATTCGGACTGCAGGGCAGCGCCAACTTCTGATGGCCGCCACGACTTCATGCGAACTCCGATTTGGGCGTGCAAGTACTTTATGGAAAGCTTATCAAGTCTACTTTCAAATGGATCCAGCCACATGTCCATATCTGTTCTGGAGCGGCCGCAATTGTCATTTTACTCCCGACTGTTTTCTGTCCATTGTGCTGCGTCACCTCTTTTGGCCCAATGGGCTGTGTATCCAAGTTGGGCCCATTAGGGGCGCGTCCTAGGGTTGGAGCACGACCCTATGGTCGTTCTTCCCCTCTTCTTATACCTCTAGTCGCCGCCAAGAACAGGCGGGTTTTGATGATAGAGATAGCTACTTGCTACCGGCTCGCAGCGCGCGTGTTGGCTAAACTGCCCGTCTGCCTGTAATCGGAACCCCACCATATTGTGTTTGATAGCGAAACTTTCATCTTTATCTAGCAATTTCAGTGCTTGTCCTACTTGTTCTTGCTTGTTCTTCGATTGCTTGCAGGACGAGTGCCCTCGTGGCCGGGTTGACGCGCACCACAAGTTCGCGGCGACCATTGGAGACGGTGTATCGGTTGCTAAGGCACAGCGTCTTTGGACGGTTGTAGTCGGGCCGTGAACGTCGTCTTCATCCAATCGAGTTATCCCTTACCTCTCATCGAAAGATCGGGCCACAAACCCTAGCGGGTTCGCATCAAATCTCCACATGTTTGGTATGCTGATGTTGCACCGGGTTTGAAGAGAGATAAACAGCACTGACATTGTTATAGTACACCAGTGTAGCTTTGGGAAGTGGTGTGTGAAGCTCGAGAAGAAGTTGCCGTATCCAGCTAGCTTCGGCAACAGCATTTGCAATAGCCCTATATTCGGCCTCTGCACTGGAACGAGAGACAGTGTTCTGCCATTTGGAAGACCAAGACACTAGGCTCTCACCGAGGAAAACAGCATATCCAGAGGTAGATTTCCGAGTGTCAGGACAGCCTGCCCAATCAGCGTCAGAGTATACAACCAGGTCAGTGCAGGGAGCTCGCTGGATGTGTATGCCGAAGTCGAGAGTCCCGCGGACATAGCGCAATATCCTCTTGAGGGCAGTAAGATGAGGCTCGCGAGGGTTATGCATATGGAGGCACACCTGCTGAACAGCATATGATATGTCAGGTCGAGTGAAAGTGAGATACTGAAGTGCTCCGGCAAGGCTGCGGAAGTCCGTTGGATCTGAGACTGGATCTCCTGCTGTTGCTGACAGTTTGGTAGAAGCATCAACCAGAGTGCTGCACGGTTTGCAATCCGCCATGCCAGCATGCTCAAGGATCTCTATACTGTACTGCCGCTGGTGAAGGAGAAGTCCCGAGGGCTGATGGACAACAGTGACGCCGAGGAAGTGATGTAGGGTACCAAGATCCTTCATGGCAAACTCTGACTGCAGAAATGAGATGGTCTACTAAAGCAGCTGAGCTGAGGAAGCTGTGAGGACAATGTCATCCACATATAGCAGGAGATAGGCTGTGTCCATGCCCCGATGATAGACGAACAGGGAAGTGTCAGATTTGGCCTCGACGAAACCAATGGAGAGCAAGAAGGTGGCGAACCGACTGTACCATGCTCGCGGGGCTTGCTTGAGGCCATACAGGGACTTGTTGAGATGACAGACCGTGTCAGGATGTGCAGGGTCGACAAAGCCAGGAGGCTGAGTGCAATAGACTGTCTCTTGAAGTGTGCCATGGAGAAATGCGTTCTTGACGTCCAACTGATGAATGGGCCAGTCGCGGGAGACAGCGAGGCTGAGAACAGTGTGGACGGTAGCCGGCTTGACGACGGGGCTGAAAGTTTCGTCGAAGTCGATGCCGGGACGCTGGGTAAAGCCGCGAAGCACCCAGCGGGCCTTGTACCGGTCGAGGGAGCCGTCGGCCTGGAACTTGTGCTTGAAGAGCCACTTGCCAGTGACGATGTTGGCGCCTCTTGGACGAGGAACAAGATCCCAGGTGCGGTTGGCGAGGAGGGTTGAGTACTCGTCTTCCATTGAAGCCCGCCAATTTGGATCGGCGAGGGCCGCACGGTAGGTGCGAGGTACTGGCGAAAGGGCAGCCGCATGAAGGTTGAGCCGTTGAATTGGCTTGCGCACACCGAGTTTGCCTCGTGTGGTCATGACATGATCGTTGACGACGGAGTCTTGACCAGGACGATGCTGGGGAGGCGGCGCAGCACGTTGCCTGGCGGAGTGGGGCCTTGTGGGGACTGGCGGCAGGAGTGGCAGGTGCACTGTCGGGGACGTCGGCTGGACTTGTACAGGCGAGCGGGCTGGTGAAGGGGACGTCGGCCCGGTCGAAGTCGCGGAGGTTGGCGCGGTCCAGTGCGTCGGCCCAGTCGAGTGGGCCGATGGTGGCGTGGGAGGCGGCCCGGTGGGGAAGCTTGACCGCGGTGGGGAGGCCGGCCCAGTGGAGGTGGATGCGTCAGGAGACGGTTGGGGGGCCGACCCAATGGGAGCAACCGGCCGTTGCACAGGAGACATGCCAGGGGGTCGCCGGCCGATTGGTAGCTGCACAGGAGCAGTAAAATCCTCCAAAAATTCCAGATCAGAAGCACTGTTATTAGACGAAATGTCAGCAAATGGAAAGGAATGCTCATCAAACACAACATGACGTGAAATAATCACGCGGTTAGTGACCGGATCGTAACACCGATACCCTTTGTGGTGTATGGGATAGCCAAGGAAGACACACATGGTGGAGCGTGGGGAGAGCTTGTGTGGTGCGGTGGCAGAAAGATTGGGGTAACACTTACAACCAAAGACACGCAGGTGGTCATAGGAGGGATGGCTACCATACAAGGCAAAGTAAGGTGTGTGGTGTTTGAGGGTCTTGGTGGGGTGTCGGTTGATGAGGTGGGTTGCTGTATGAAGGGCTTCGACCCAAAAAGTATTTGGGAGGCTGGCTTGGAACAGGAGGGAATGGACTATGTTGTTGATGGAGCGGAGGATTCGTTCGGCCTTGCCGTTCTGAGGGGAGGTGTGGGGGCAGGACATCCGTAGGGTGACGCCGTGGGTAAAGAAGAAGATGCGGGAGCTGGAGTTGTCGAACTCGCGTCCATTATCACACTAAATGCTGCGGATGCTAGTAGAAAATTGAGTTTGAACAAACGTAAAAAAATGGGACAAAGTGGGAAAGGTCTCTGACTTGAGGCGTAAAGGAAATGTCCAGACAAAGTGAGAGCAATCATCTAGAATAACAAGGTAATATTTAAAGCCAGAGGCGCTAACAACCGGAGATGTCCACAAATCACAATGCAATAACTCAAAGTTTGAGGAAGCTCTAGTAAAAGAAGTGGTAAAAGGGAGGCGAGTGTGGCGGCCAAGCTGGCAAGCATGACAGAGGCCGGGGGATGTGTGCTTCATCATCGGTAGAATGGTGCGAAGGCGACTGAGGGCGTCGTGGCCGAGGTGACCAAGGCGGCGGTGCCACAAGACGTCGGAGGTGGCGGAGCTGGTGGTGAGGGCTGTAGTGGGTGGGGCTGGTAAGGCATGGTGGATGGCGTAGAGTGGGCCGGAACTATTGAATCTGGCGACCACAGTCCTGGTACGAAGATCCTTCACAGTAAAGCCAAAGGGGTCAAACTCAGCAGAGCACCAATTATCAATGACAAAGCGACGAACAGATATGAGGTTCTTAATGATAGCTGGAGAGCAAAGAATATCTTTAAGAGTAAAGGAGCGGTTAGGGTGGTGGAGGTTGGTTTGGCCCATGTAAGTTATTGGTATAGTGGAGCCGTTACCGACAATTATATGTGAGGGGTCATGAGAGGTGGGAGGGTGGGTGAAAGAGAGGGTATTGGTATCCGAAGTCATGTGTGCAGTGGCACCCGTATCCATATATCATTCATTTGTCGGCGGTTGTTGCAGCGTCGTGGTGTTGAAGGAGCCGGCGAGGGAGGCCTGATCCCACTGGGAAGGTGCGCCTGGGAACCATCCCGTGGGCTGGGGAGCAAGAGGGGCCTGGGCGGCCTAGCCCATGGGGACGGGCTGCGCAGGGAAGGGGGCCTGCTGTTGCACCTGGAAGCCATTGGGCGGCCCGGTAAGAGTAGCACCAGCAAAAGGAGACACCGGTCGTGGGCCGAGCACCCCACGGCCCAAGGACCCCGGCCACATTTGTATTGTGCCGGCCCAAGGGTTGTACGGGGAAGGCCAGGCTTGCACCGAGCCGGGCTGAGAGGTAGCAGGCCGTGGTGGCCCAGGTTGTTGTTGAGAGCCACCACCGCCTCCGCTGTTGTTGGTGCCGGAGTTGCCGCCGCCGCCGCCGCGGCGTTGGCGATTCCGGTTGTTGTTGGAGGTGTTGGCGCCGAAGCCTGTAGCATGTGCGGGGTTCGGTGTAGTTGGTTGCTTGCCACCTGACGTGCCGGCGAGGAGGACGGTGGAGGTGTTGGTGTTGCGGCTAGCCTTGGATAGCTCTTCCAGGAGAAGCTGCGAGCGCACGTCGGCGAACGACGGAAAAGGACACTGCATGGTGATAATAGTTTTCAAGTTTTCAAATTTGGCACTCAAACCGTTCAGGGTAGCGAGGACGAGGCCGCGATCGGTCACCGGGTCGCCGAGATCGGCGAGGGAGTCAGCCATGGCCTTCATGCGGCGGCAGTAGTCGTTGACGGAGAGGTCACCTGGATGAAAGGTGCGGAACTCCACGGTGAGATTGAGAGCTCGCTGCTCGCTGTTGCTGCGGAACTGAAGTTCCAGTGCGCGCCACACCGAGCGAGCCGTCGCGTCGTGTGCCATGACCTCCTGGAGAAGGTCCGCCGAGATAGTGCCGTAGAGCCACCCAAGCGCTACGCAGTCCATTTGGAGCCAGGACGCGTTGGCAGGGTGATGAGCATCGGAGAGGACGTGATCGGTTAGATCATACTTGCCGAGAGCGACAAGGAACAGACCACGCCACCGGGTGAAGTTGGCGGCGTTCACGTCGAGGATGATTGGCACCAAGGCTTTGACGTTGAGAACGGAGACAGCCTGGGCGTGGAGAGCCGTGCGAGAGTCGTCGTCGAGCACGGGGGCGCCAGCGCGTCGGGAGGCGCCTGAGCCGGACAGGAAAGAACCGGAGCCGGAGCCGGGCAGGAAGGCGCCGGAGCCGGCCGGGAAACCGCCGGGCATGGCATCCTGGTTGTTGTAGCCGCATGCCGCAGGGCCGCTGTGAAGACGGGCGGCGGCAAACAATGTCTCCAGGGACGGAGGAAGCGAGGTCGTGGTCGGCGGCGACGTGGTGACGGTAGCCGACGACGTCGAGATGAACGCCGAAGTGGAGAGTGACGACGTCGAGGTAGATGCCGCAGAGGAGAGGGACGAAGTGGAGAGTGACGCTGTTGTAGAGCCAGATCGATCGTCGGAGGAGCCGGACGACGTGGGCGCGATGAACGCGGCGACAGTGGTGTAGAGGGCGTCGTAGGCTGCTTTGGACGCGCGGGTAGCGGGGACGTTGGCGACAGCAGTTGCGGTGGCTGGGTCGACGTCGACGTTTTCAGATGGGATGAAGGAGGCGCGTACAGCGTCGGCGACGGCACGGGACGCATCGTCGAGCGCAGCAAGGCGGAGTCAGGAAGAGGAGGCTGCGACGTGGTGTCGCTGGGAGGAGACGACATGGCGTCGCTGGGAGTATTAGGGTTTGGTAGGCGGAAGCGGAAGAAAATCTGATACCATGTGGGAAGATATGACTCAACGCGATAGATTGGATTGATCACGGAGCAATTACATATATAGGCTGCACCCTCCTCTATCCACTCAACTGACTTATAGAAATAGAATCAGGAGAATAGGGAGGAGCGCCGTGAGAGGATATGTATGACATATTACACGCTAACAAAATTCATTCCCAAAATATAAACAACACAATGAGGAAGATCCACAACACCAAGTTCACAGAACAGCCAACAAACTTACCTTGTCTCCCATGCATAGGCAGCCAGCAAATCTATATAAACCACACCAAGGCAGCAGCAGCTCGGCTCCTCTCCATTTCTTCTCCTTCTCCTTACTCGAGCTCTGCCCATTGCCACTCCTCTGTCTCGCGCACAAGCTGCCACCTCTCCGCTTGCTCCGCCGCGGCCTGGGCCTCAGTTGAGGCAAGAGGACAGGGAGGCCGCCACGCCTTTGATCACCCGAGAAGGCGAGAACGACTAACTTTGGACAAACTAAACCCCCCTAACATCTAACCCTTTGTTGTTCTGTTGCACTGACTCACTAACCCGCTGGCTCTTTATTTTCGGTTGCACTAACCTCTGACTCACTAACTCACTGATCCCTTCTATTTTCTGTTTCGCTAACACGCAAACCCCTAATCCTTATCTCGCACTAACCTGCTGACATTTATCCCCTAACGCTGTGTGTTCGCTTGTTGCCGACGATCGAACACGTGGTGTGCAAGGATGAACAGCAAACCGAGGATGAACCGCGAGCCGATCATCGACGCCCGTCGACCACGCACGGTGTGCCGCTACCCGGCTGCCGCAAGGTGGGCATCTCCTCCTTCCCTTCCCTTCCCTGCTCTCCCTCCTAACGTCGTTCCTTAGTGTTGTCGATCGCCTCCTCTCTGTTCTTCCAATCACTTGTCGCTGTCTCGGCGCGGTGCCACCATTGTGCGCACCGTCCCTCCTCCACCGCGCCCGGCCGCCGCCCCGCCGACGCCTGGGACTCGCTCTAGGACGCCGCGGTGTGGCCGCGCCAGGTGCGCAGCATCGCCATCGACACCCCCAACCTCGTCGCCCGACTCCTCCTCTCCCTCACGCCGTCGCGCTAAGCTGCACGCGGCCTAGCCACCGCGCCCAACCGTGCCGCCGCGCTCGGCTGATACTCCGCCCAGCCGCCGCCCTCGCGCGGATCGGCCATCACCAGGGTGCCGCACGACGTCGGCGCCTCGCCAGGCACACATCTCCACTGCCGCCCTTCTCTCTCCATTCTCCATCCCCGCGCCAACGTCGCTCGGCCATACCCGAGCCGAGCCGACGCCGCTGCCCCGAGCTCCCCTGTGCCGGCTCTCCCTTTCATCCTCGCCACCGCCGCTACCAGCGTCGCCATGCCGACCCCCGCGCCACCCCTCCCCCGACGCCGCCGAGCCTCCCCCAGGTCGGTGCCCAGCCGCCGCCTAGCCGGCCATGGTTGTGCCTGCGCCGCCCGCTGCGCCAGGCCGCCACCCCGTCGCCGCGCCGCAGCGCGCCACGCCCAGCCGCCCTCGCCTCTCTGTACGCGCTCGAAGAGGAGAAGAAGCAGAGAAAGGGATGAGACCGAGAGGAGGAGAGAGAGAGAGAGGAAGGAAAAAGGAAAAGAAAAGAAGAAATGGGACCCACCTCCTCTAGACTTTTCCTCTCTGAACTCTCTCTCACTCCAAAAGTCTATTTGCACTTCCCCTACTTCTCTGGCCAAGCCCATGAGGTCGATTCCTTGTACAAGTCTGTGTTGGCCCCCCATGTTACGTTCCTCTTCCACCCAAGCCCCTCTGAAAGTCTAGATCATATCCTCTCCCGAGAAGTCCCCCTTCTTTGTTCTTAAATCCTCCCCAAACTTTGGAAATTCATATCTTGTGACCATAACTCCGTTTGACTCCGTTCAACTTCCACAATCTCTCTAAAATCGAGATATATTTAATGGCACACATAGTTTGTATTGAATGTTGCTTTATTTTATTTCCTTAGGATTGTGTGTGGCTTCTTGGGCCGTTTATCGAGCGTGAATATTCTGGTTATTCTTCGATCGTGGGTATTCTAATCATCTAACTGATGCAGATCTCTCGACGGCATTAGGGACCTATAGCATGGCAAGTCACTACGCTCCCTTCCTTGAACATATTGAGCCTATATTTATAAATGTGTTGCTTGCAAATAAAATTGCATGCTATTTATAAATTGCGTACCTACACTTGAATATCGTCTACCCTTGATATTGTTACCGTTATACACTTTTTTATATCAATTGTTGCCTAAGTCTATTTATTTATACGCAGTCAATTATTGACATTGCTTAGTATTGCTATTGTAGACGTTTGTACACTCCATACTTAGATTATATGGATATGGATGTGAGATCGCTCGATGTGAGTGATTTATGATTTACGGGTGGAGACATGAGCGCCACCTGCCACACACAAACCGTTTGCAAAAACCAAAACTTAATAAAACAAAACTATTTCGACTAGGGCGGCATGAGTAGAATATGAGTGGTTTTGGAAACGGTTAGTCGCTGACCTTGGACATTTAAGGACCGAGTCAGGAAGTTATACAGGAAACGAACCGAGTACGACCGCATTTCTTATGTATGGGCAGACCGACGGACTAGGAAGCTCTCGTGGGGCGACACTCCAGTCATGGTAGGTTCTGTATGAGTACGATGTGGATGAGTGCGGTGTCGGGCGTAAAACCTAAAATACACTCTATAAGTATATATGTAGTAAATATCTCCTAATCCCTAGAGCGCCAGGACTCCCCTCACCATCCGACAGTAGGTAGGTTGGAGTGCAGGGGTGCATGGGGGCTCATAGTCCTTGGAGCGAGTGCCGAAATGCAAGAGCGACTGAAAAGCCGGGCCGTGACAAGTCTCATGTGTTGGGACTAGGCTTATGTATTGTGCAAGCCACGGAGTGCGGAATTAAAAGCGTACATCCACTACAGTGTGAGTAAACCAATCTATTCGAATAGCCGTACTCGCGGTTAATGAGCGCCGGGACCTGTACTACCCTTGACTAGACTCATAGATTTTAATATTGCTTAGTGTAGAAATGGTGAGACATGAGAACCTTGCCCAACCCGTGGGAAGGTTGGTATGATAGAGTTGGTATAAAATGAATGTGAGGGTAAACCAAACCAAGCGAGGCTTGGAGATGTGTATGAACCCTGGATAATTACAACTTCAACATTAACACTGTTTTCGAGTTAAAACTGCTAGGTCATAGGTTTGTGAAATGAATTGTAAAAACTAGCTTTATGCAAATAAACCAAGCCATCCTTGAACCCCGGTGTGCATTAGATTCATTTTGTAGTGGTGGTTTGCTGAGTACGTATGTACTCACCCTTGCTTAATTAAATCTTTTAGAAAGGAGTTGGAGTCGATTATATTCATGCAACGCTGCTGTCAAGTACGTGTCGAAGACGATGGATTAGGGACCCTAGGTTCACCAGACATTGCCTGTGGAGTTCGATGGACCGCCGCCGCTTTGCTTCCGCTGTTTCATTTATTTTACTTGGCATTTTGTAATGTATGTGAGCATGCTTGGTCTATTTTGGGACCCGTTTGGGCTACCCATGTATTATTAATGTAGAAACACCTATAAACAATGTCAGTTGTGATATTATACTGTGCTATGTGTGTACTACTTACTGATCCAGGGAATAGTACTATATGACACATGGGATTACCGGTGTATAAAACCGGGGGTTCCCATAGATTTCAATACAAAGCTTAACCCGTTAAAAAGTGGACAATACATCTACTGCATTGTATAACTATACCATAACAGTGCGCATAAATATTAGGACAAAATTTTACCTAAGCGTTGCACTGGCCATTACAGATTAAGGGTTATCTACTAGCTTCTTTTAAGTAGTAAATAGACCACGGTTATTCACTATTTACAAATTATTAGAAGCAAATTATTATTACCATGAATGAAAGAGTTCAGGATAAGTAATTCCATTATTTGCTCTAACTCACGCCGACACAAAATTATGTTAAAAAAAGGGATCTACAATATTGTCATTTCAACCCAATGTCGATAGCCCGGATAATTTCTACTATAAATTCACCTTCAATGGAGACAAACTTTAGTGATATCTTTTCCCTACTAAACTTAGGGCTGGTAGCTGGATTTTCCCTACGAAACTTAGGTCTGGTAGCTGGATCCTGCATAGCTATTGGAGGTGTTAACGTTGTTGCCACCACCCCTGAGCTGCCACTCAGTGATGTAGCTTGGCTTCGTGACCACTTTAGGCGCATCGACATCTCTAGTCAACATTGCCACGACCCTCGACATTGGTGGTCGCTGGTGCGGTGAGCCCTGAGTGCAGAGAAGTGCAACATTGATGACTCTAAAAGCTTCATCCTTGTCAAAATCCTTTATAGTTGGGTCAACAATTTTGAGCGGCTGATCCTTGTCATACATGCCCCATGCCTTTTGTTGAACATAGTTTCAGTAAACGAATGAAAATACACAATGAATTGATGTTTTCTTATATGGGTTGTTTGTAAACTAGCTTACCCATTCAAGGAGATAGATCTTGTTTTCCTCCAGGGAATTGTTGGTGTTCGGTCGCCCAGCGACAATCTCCAGCATGACCACTCCAAATGCAAAAACATCAGCCTTTTCTGACAAATGGCCTCTCATTGCATACTCTGGAGCTAGATAGCCCCTTAAAAATATAAGACAAGTTAATAGTAGGATTCATATTGATGTTACAATCATAATAAGATCAGTGGTAAAATGTTCTTACAATGTGCCTGCAATTCTAGTGCTCACATGAGTTTGCTTCTCATCATAGAGTTTGGCAAGTCCAAAATCAGAGATCTTTGGGGTGAGGTTAGTGTCAAGTAAGACATTGCTAGCTTTGATGTCCCTATGCACAATGCGCACACTTGACTCCTCATGAAGATAAGTTAGACCCCTTGCTATGCCTAAAATGATCTCGAAGCGTGTTACCCAGTCTAGGTTTAAGCTACTATCACCTTTACAAGAAGAAATAGCCCTATTAATATCGGGAATGCAAATTATAACAAAATGCAGAAAAAGGCAAAATCCTTAACTATTATTCATAAAACAAAAAGATTTATTTGTGAATTAGACAAATATAGTTTTATTAGCGCTGCAGGTGTGCTTGCTATTTTGCAGACGTGAACTCACCAAAGATTGCTTGATCTAGGCTTCCATTTTCAAGGTATTCATAAACCAACAAGGGTGTTTTACTGTCAATACAACATCCATGCAATCTCACAAGATTCCGATGTTGCACGGCCGAAATTGTTGCAACCTCTGTCACAAACTCGCCTGTCCCCTGATGAGATGACCGAGAAAGTTGCTTCACAGCTATAACTCTTTTATCGTGTAGCTTACCCTGCCAAATTTGTTACATGTATATTTTGAGCATGGACAAAATATTGCCAAAATGCAACACTCAAAAGCCAAATCACATTAATTTATATCCAATTGTACATGATTAATTATGGGAAACAATAACCTTATACACCGGCCCGAATCCACCTTCCCCTAGGATATTTTGAGAACTGAAATTGTCGGTGGCTAGCTTGAGCTCAGCATAATTGAAAACATCAGGTTGTCCAACCAAACAGTACAGTTCTGCATGTTATTTTTAGGACAGATGAGAAGATTATTCATTTGACAATTTTGATGTTTGAATTATGTACTAACAAATAATACCTTCTTTTTGATATGCCAATGCCCTCCGCTTCTTTAACAGCGTAAACACTCCAAATAATGCTGCTAATACTAAAACTATTGCACCAATAGATATTCCGGCAATTATACCTACTTTACTTTCGCTTTTTGGTATGCCATTTCGCACAGTAGGAGTAAAATCTACAAAGGAATAATATTATTTCTTGGCAGCTAGTGTAGCACTTCCCGATACTATATATAATGTTTCGCTTACTTGGAGTGACACTCAATGCTGAGATCAATGGCCCATAGATTCCCCCGCCCTTACCAACCCAGAATAGATGGATCTCGAGAAAATTTTTAGACACAGTTACCATGAAACTCCTATTAACAACGCTAAAAGACTTTCCACCTGCCGTCTTCCTTATATCAAAATCCTTTTCTTTCAAAGCACCCTATGTAAATGTCAATAATAGTTTCAGATAAAGAATGATAAGATTCAGTAGAAAAACATTATATAAAATGCACTTGATTGGTACCTGAATATATATGTCAAAAACTCTTTTCCCTAAGCTTAGCCAAGTCTGTGAGTCAGGAAAAGCAATTTCTGCAAATCGAAGCAGCACTGTGTAATTTCCATTCTCAAGTCCAAGGCCGTAATACCTCAGAGATGATGGCGACACCCTTCCAGTTTCAAACAACTTTGAATCAACTACATTGTTAAAATTTTGGGAACTATATATAATGTTCTTTGCATCTGTGGCCCGGAAGTAGTGTCCTACACTGCTGACACCCCATCTTGTTTGACCAGTAACATAATATGTTGCAGCTCCAAGATTTGCAGGATCTGCTTCATAAATGGTATTATCTGATCCTCTCGTTGATGTATTACTACCACAGTCAACCGCAAAAGAATAATCTACGATCACAAAATTGTAACAATCATTAAAATTCCTTAGCTCATATTACTGTCTTTGGTTCAATGAAGATTGAGAAATGTACATTTTGGAGATCCACGGAAACAAGGAGTGTCTTGTTGGAGGCAGTTTAGCCCCCAAGGTAGTGTACTGTGCAAATTTGGATTGAAAATTTAAAGTTGTCAGCAAGCATTCTTATAGTGCAATAGCAAAATTATAAGAATTAGAACTAAATTCTTATAGTGCGCTAGCAAAATTAGAACTAAATGTCACAATTAGTACGTACCTGTTACTGGTGCTACCGAGTAAAAAGTTGTTTGCCACCAAATTCCTTTCACAAAACAGAATATTAGAATATCTATTTTTTTTCTCAGCAACACAGATATCATAATATTACACTTACAATTGTAAATTGTTTTGGCTAGCCCAAGAAGGAATGCTCCCAGTGAGTTGATTGTACGAAAAATCTCTGTAAACATTACAGAATTAGATTATACAGGAGTTAATATATTCCATTATGAAAGTAAGTTGTGCTATAATGCCATGTCGATTGTATTTGACATACATCGCTTTTAAGGAAGAGCTTATACCATCAGGCAACCTTCCTGTAAGGCTATTGTTCCCAAGAAACCTGAATTGGGCACAATTCAAGATGATCGAACATGTTCATCTGCTTAATAGGAGCTTCTATCAACAAATTAATGTAAAAAGAATTTCTTACAAGAACTGTAGATTTCCCAAATTCAGGATGGATTGAGAAACTTCCCCTGTGATATTGTTAAAACTTAGGTCCCTGTACCACATGACAACCATATTACTTGAACATATGGTACAGAACTTGAGTTAATGATTAACAATATCATCAATTGGCACCATAGCCTGTAATTGAAAACTTACAGCAAGCTTAACTTTTCAAACATAGAAAAATCTACTGCTCCGAGATCACCGTATATCTTGCAGTTCCTCAATATTCTGTAACAATGAAATCTAACCGTGGTAACTTGCAACTAGACAATATACTGTAAGCTTTGTAGCTGAAATCATCACATACAAGGTGTTCAGAGAAGTCAGATTACTGATAAGAGCCAATGGAGAGATCCCATTTACAATATCTCCAATCCGCCTGCTCATTTATATTTTTCATAAATTAGTTATCAGCCTTGACATTATCAACCTTCAAGAGTATACAATGTCACCTAAAGAGTATACTTACAAGGTTGTTAATTTGGTCAGATTAGACAAACTTTCTGGGATTGGTCCTTCAAATGAATTTCCTTGGAAAGCACTACAATCTCATAATTTTAGAAAAAGGGCATTCCACATTTTAAAATAAGAAAAAGATATATAAGTTCTATATGTGACCAGTCTTAATAAAATCACTGCGTATGTATATGCCACCTGGACAAGTTACTGTGATGCAGCTTTATTCATTTCTATCTAGCGAGGACTGAAATGTGAAAATGCAATTGTTTATAGAAATTTACTTTGGTCCAACAAAAAGTACATCGAGGTACCAGTACCTCATAGTAATAAGTCGCTTATGATCGTTGGATTTAGCTAGGTAGGATGAGCATTGTTAGATCAAAAAAATCAAAAACGATTTGGTATCGTGAGGTACCGGTATCTCGAGATACTTTTTGTTGGAGTGGAGCAGATCTCTTGTTTATAAGTCTGAATGGAAAGAACATGATATACAGAATAATTTATCTTGCACAAATTCATCTCTCTCAAAAATAGGATAGAACATATGAGATATGTTAATAAGTTAATATTAATAATCTTACATTTCTTCCAAATTAGTCATGCTACCTAAATAATCAGGTATTTTCCCTGTGAATCCATTGTCTGATGCTAGACTGCAAACACACCAAAATGTCATTTATCATGAAAGCATGACGAATATAACAGCTGAGGCTATGCTTTTGACTATACAGGATCTGCAGGTTCTGAAGTTTTGAGAACGTTGAAGGGAACGGACCACTGAATCCAGAACTATCAATGTACCTGTTATTGAAAGTTTATTATTGTCATGTTCAACAATAGATCTGGCCATTCCAAATTTTAATTCTTTTAGAAATAGAAATATGAAGTTAGAAATCAATGGAGTATCTTACAATTGCTTAAGTTTGGTCAAGTTGCCTAGTTCTTCAGGAAGGCCACCTGTGAAATTGTTTAAGCTAATGCCCCTAAATGAAAATAAAATATTTCAAGATAAGAAATTATTATCATCAACTAATAGCAGGAAGGGGCATAGTTTTTCCCGATGTGCCATTTGACCCGCAATATTCATCATTACAATATGTTCAAGTTTTTGCTGTTCGATCAACTTTAGTTGATCATTTGAAACAACACATGAACAGGGAAGTTACATTGACGTGCCTATTACATAATATTTAGTACTGAGTAGTAGTTATGATTTTTTTATTACTTTATTGGTCGAACTTATGCGATTGCCATTTGTTGTACTATATTATATTAGTTCATGGAGTCCAAATATCACTAACTACAAAAAATGCACATACAGGTCAACACTATAGGTGCCAGACCAGCTAAAACTGGTAACTATAGTGTTTTTCCCACCTTCCCAGGCTGAAAACATAGAAAAACTAATACCTTTAAGGAATTATAGGTGCTTGTTCTTGAGAAAAACCGACACGTATAATATAGGTGTCAGTTAATTAAAAAACGACACCTAAAATATATTATAGGTGACGGTCAACACTATAGGTGCCAGACCAGCTAAAACCGGTAACTATAGTGTTTTTCCCACCTCCCCAGACTGAAAACATAAAAAACTAATACCTTTAAGGGACTATAGGTGCTTGTTCTTGAGAAAAACCAACATGTATAATATAGGTGTCAGTTAATTAAAAACTGACACCTAAAATATATTATAGGTGACGGTTTTTCAGTAAAACAAGCCGAGAAGAACCGGTGTGCTTTAACCCACCACACCACCACCCACTAGTCCACTCTCTTCTTCCTCCTCTATTCTTCTTCCTTCTATCTTCCTCTCCACTTCTTCCTTCTCCTCTCCTCCTCCATCCATCACGGAGGCAGCGCGGGAGGAGGGGGCATGGCAGTGGGATAGAGGTGGCCCGTGCTGGATCTGGTAGCGTGGTGGTGCTGGCCCCTCCGGCTGCGGGGATCCAGCAGTGGGGCTGCCGGTTGGAGGTGCGGCGCGGCGACGACAGCCGGTGTGGAGGAGGTGCGATGGCGTCGGCGGCCGGCAGATCCGTCTCTTCCCCTCCCTCCCTCTTTGTGATTTGTTGATATAGATGTGATCTATTGCTAATGTAGATGTGATCTAGATGTGTATTATTTGATCTAGTTGTGTTGTTTTTCTAGGGATTATTGACTAAAGTTCATGGATTTGAGGCAATTTTTAGATATGGGTTTTAGTTGGGATCGGCTTGACGGCTCAATGTATCGAGCTGATTTTTTTTGCTTGTGTGCGCCTAAAAGGAGCTGGTTTTGGAACTGGCACCTTTAACCCCGGGTAATCAGTGCCGCCTTCCTGGTGCCGGTTGGGAAACTGACACCTATGATGTTTTCTGTAGTAGTTTATATACTCCATTTTCTTTCGTATTACCTACTATTCAAGTTTTGTTGCAAGTCAAATATATGTACTCTTGGCTATCAAGTTTTACAAATGAGTACAGTTATATATATATATATATATATGTATATATATATATATATACATATATATATATAGATTCATCATGAGAAATATTGTGACAATATATAATTCATACTCAATTGGTTAAAAAAACAACTTCTTGATATTTTACATAGGACAACGAAAAAATGATGAGTAATTTGGAACAGAAGGAGCAGCTGAAGATTAATCCGCATATGAGAAAATATTTCTTACAATGAAATAAGATTGGTGAGGTTTCCAAGTTCCTTTGGAAGTGGTCCAGATAGTGGATTGAAACCCAATGCCCTTTAAATAATTAAGAATAGTTAAGAAACAAGAACGATCAATGGATGAAACATGATATAGAACATGTAACTCCTACAAGTATTTCATTGAAGTGAATTTTCCGATGAATGATGGAATGAAACCAGTCAAGTAATTATAGTTCAAGTCCCTGAAAACAACATAAAAAAATAGAACCAATTAGCCAATGTAAAAAGGATGTTGCATGGCTGACTAAAATGTACCCTGCTGTTCACAAAGAGAATTTGTGTGATTGAATTTATAGTCTGTGAAAAACCTTGATCTACATAACTTTAGTAGCAGGACTAGTTAAGAAGAAAAAGACTTAGATACCATACAAGTTCTCTAGACGGGTGAGATTCTGTAGCTCTGAAGGTATTTGACCAACCACGTCCAACTTATTTACCCTCCTGCATAACAACAGACAAGTAATACCTATAAAAAAATGTGCTTGGGCTATTAGGTGTTGCCCAAAGAGAGTGTGCGTACAGTTTTGTAATGTGGCATAGTGTGTTGTTGCTGAAAGTGCAATCGCATTTGATGAATGGGTTGATGTTGGGATAGTAATCCCAGTCGTTTTTGTCAGCGGCGAAACCGCTGCAGAGATCACCGCTAACATTCCACTCCGATGATGCCTCCTTGCCCCATCGCCTCATGATCGTGTTCAGGGCCACCGCTGCATTCATGGATGATGTTTACTAATTAACTCGCCACTAATAATCATATGGATGATAGTTAGGCCATTAATGAAATCAAATTCCTCTAACTCTTCCACAATAGAAACCGGCACCTATACATGTATCATTCCCTAATAGCATCCCCAGCTTATGCAAATTTCATCCTCCATATTCCCATTTGATGGCCAATATTTTCCTTTTGATTCCAATAGATCATTTATATTACATTCTTCATGTACCAACATCCTATATTTTATTAATATCTTTCAACTACCATACATTTATATTAACTTACTCACCTTTACCACTCCCAAAAATCAAAAATAGACAATGTATGGGAAGAACTGTTGAGAAATTTCATAATTCAACCTCTAAAAAAAACTTCCTCACCTTTCTCTCTCTTATATATCCAATGCTGAGAGCCTGAGAGGATGGGAAGGACATACGAGGAGGGCTGACCACCGACGGGTGGTTCAAGGGGGGGGGGGAGTAACAGCATGTGCGACGGGGAGAGAACTGGCTTGGCGGCATGGGCGGAGGAGCGGCGCGAGCAGGCGCGCAGAGGGTCGGCACAGGTGGCGCGGGGAGAAGTCGCAAGCGGAGGAGCAGTGAGGACGGCAGGGGAGATGCCACAGGCGTCTGCCTACTGAGAGGGGTCTATAGGAGGAGGGGGAGGGCAGAGTCAGATATGTGGGCGCGTGGCGCTTTGGCCGACGGTGGGTGCAGGGTAGGCGCTTGTGACCGATGATGGGAGCTGCCAGCTCATATGACCATGGGCTAGCACACAGGGGCGACGCTCAGGACCGACCGACTAAGGTGGCCACCAGCGCATCCTCTCTCTCTTCTCTACATTCATTCCTTCACCCCTCCATAGCTCGATCCGATGAGGGTGGGAGAACCAGATGGGAGCAACAGTTGTGGGATTGCATGAGGAGAGAGAAACACCATATCCGGCGTTTCTCTCTACGGGATAGTGCATGAGCTATCTTTGGATGCCCAGATGGCGTATCCGCTACAGAGGTGGATTTTCTTCCACCATACACTATTTCATGTAAGGAGGACGGGAGAGAGTATCTACTGGGGATGCTTTAACAGGTGTTCTGTAGTAGTGCGAGGGACATCATATATCGAGGACAACCACAAATTACTACTCCTGCAATCTAGCTATATACATGGAGGAAAACCGAGAGACATTTAACTATTCGTCACTTTTAGGCGTGGCATTAAACAATTTATCATTGTACCCATATGCTATTGATAATTTATTAAATTTCACATCTTAAATATGTAAATGTCAAAAAACGAAAGAAGATAGACATACGTGGTGCGTCAATACACACCGTACATGATTGCTGGCTTGCTTACCTTCGACTGGATCAGTTTTTGGTGCTTGTTGATCCTGAGCTGCTGCAACCCGCCATGACCATACAAACAACAGACACCACACGGAATGGCGAATGACACCTCTGGAAGAACGCATCTCTCTCTCTCTCTGCTGAAACAACACTGCGTGGCTTTGTTTTTTCTTTTTAACACTGCGTGGCTTGTTAAAGACGTACACGACCTCCTATATATTCGTATAATATTTAGAGTATATGCACGTGAAAAATACCGGTCAACTAATTGCACGCGCTGGTTAACCAGACCCGTCACTATTGATAACGATATATAGAGCATGTGTTTAACCCTCCACAATCAATTTAAGGGACTATTTAAAAACTGCCGCAAGTAAAAGCTTTCAAATCTACAATTATACTTCCATTATACCTATACTATAACTATATAATATATATTAAAATAAAATATACAACTTTATATCTAACTTATATTGATATTACAATGCCTTTAGAGTGCACTTATACATTGTAGTTACACTATAAAGATACTATAGTTATACATTATAGTTTTTTGCCCAAAAAATTTGTGACAGTTTTTTTAGCAATTCGGTCAGAAGGCCTTGCAAATTTAAATCCATGCTTTGATAAATCTGACTTATCAAAGACAAAAATAATTGGAAAACAGCTCTAAAACTATAGTGACAGCTATCAATAATCTTGAATCTCAGCATTAGCATTGTTTTGTTCATTTTTTGTCCAACGCGTCGTGTATAGTTAGATCTTAGTCATGCATATGGTTTCAAGTTTTACACCGTTCGTCGACCCACCATTGTTTTGACTGCCTGCAGCCGAAGGAAAACCTTGCCGTGGAAAGGAAAAAGTCTACAAGCAAGCAATCAAGCACAAAGGAGATGGGAACGAAGTCATTGCAGCTCTTATCACCACACATGAGAAACTGTGAAACCATGTGTGGTTTTGATTCATTGTGATGGAAAATTGGCAAGTGCTGGAAGTGGTGGAAATGTGTACGTGGACTAATGTGTGTCAGGTTACGATATCTATACCTAAACAACGGTTGTTTACATATGTCTATAGGTAATACAAGTCAACCACTACTAAAAAACCCTCATAAGGACCGGCCTTATAGGTGCTGGTTCATTTAAAACAAGCACCTATGGGCATTTTCCCACATCCACACGATGAAAAAAATAAAAAACCGATACCTTTAAACACTATAGGTACCGGTTATATATAACAAACCAGCACCAATACTATAGGTGTCCGTTTTTTAAAATAATTGACGCCTATAATATATTTTAAAGGTGCCGGTTTTTGTAAAAAACCAGCACCTTCAAAACCGAGCCGAGCTGAATAGCCGATCGAGCCACGCGTCCTCATCCAATAAAAACTGCACCTTATGCCCCCATCGAGTGATCTAACCTGTCCTCCTCATTTCCTCCCCCGTCCTATTATCCTCTTGACTTCTCTGTTTCCTTCGCGGGGAGCAACGGCCGGCGGCTGCGCCCGAGGGGCAGCAGCGGAGGCACCGGCGGCAACGCCCTCCCCTCGCCGGATCCGGCGGGAGGGGAGGTGGAGGGGCGGCAGTGCGGTAGGTGGTCTCCACGACGAGCGGCACCCTCCCCGTCCTCCTCCTCCTCTACTGCCCCCCTCCAGATCCATGGGCGGCAGCGCTGCCGCCGGTGGCAGCCGTGGTGGACAGCGAGCAGTCTCCACGGCGAAGGCAGCCTCCATGGTGGTGGGCGGCCTCACCGGCAGGAGTGGAGGCGGCGCACCTTGGCGATGGCAACGGCGGCGGCCACGCCCTCCCCATGCGGCGATGACGGTAGGGGTGGAGAAGGATGCCGGTGGCGCGGGCGAGGTGGCAGCCGGTGGCTTGAGTTCTTGAATTTATGAGTTCTCTTTTTGAGTTCTTGAGTTCTTCCCCTCTTTTCTCCTCCTCGATCCATGTCCCGAATGTAATGTGAACCTGTTGAGTTCTTGATGCATGTAGGATTTCTGTTAATGACATTTTCTATTTGTTTGGCCGACGAAGGAAGGATTTTCTGTAGTGGATGGATCCAAAGGGGAGTAGGGCTAGTCTCAAGGGTGACGACGGGCGTGTGGTTGTTGAGTTCAGCTCGATTCGAGCTGGCTAGCTCGATTCGAGTCAGCTCTCTCTCTTTTTTTTTTGGCTCGAGCAAAGCTAAAGGTGTCGGTTCTTTATTCCTCATAAGTGTTGGTTTTGAGTATTGGTGCCGACCAATAGGTGTCGGATGGGAAACCGGCACCTATAGTCGGTTCCCAACCGGCACCTATCACGGTTTCTGTACTAGTGAACCTTGGTCAATGGCATGACCGGGACTATGCTTTGGGAGGAGCAGAGGTCTTGCATGGTCGTGATACTATGTGACAGGGTTGTACCGACGTCACGATCATTGGCGGTCAACCTTGGTCAATGGCAGATCGAGACTAAACTCATGAAGGAGTCGAAGTCCAAAATGGCCAAGGATGCCGGGTGACAAGGTTGAGTACAAGGTGGTGCATGCTGGATAAACAATGTGGTGGGAGGACTTCGCAACGGACTACACAATATCAAGTGTGCAAGTGATGTGTGTCACGAAGAAAATTGATGAAGAAAACGAAAAGGGAGAACACAGAGAGAGGGAGGCGGGAAAAGTACTCTTCCAACCCGTTGGTCTTTCTACTGGCTCAGCTCTCGTGTCTGGTGGATTTTCAATTGTCGCTTTAAACTCGATCGCTGAGAAACAATTAGAGAAGATCCATGAAAATGATCTTTCTCTTATTGCCAAAATGTTTTCAATAGCCTACAAAAATTTGAGAGACGGAAAGAGAGATATGACTAGCCACTCTATCATTTGTTTTGAGCCAAATCATACCAGGGTACATTGTCCCATGTTTAGCAAGCGAAGAACGAACAAATGCATCAAGAAGAAGGTGGTCAACATAGTGCTTGCAGCTTTGGAGGTGAACCTAGGCAACATTGAATCTGAGGGCGAGGATGATCGTGCCACGACGAAGAAGGACAAGGACTTCCTCGACATGTACCATCATGCCACCGATAGTGACTTCACCAACATGTGCCTCATGGCACTTGAGGATGAGAATGACTCAAGAGAGCATCCTAAGGTACATTCTGACAATACCTCATAGGACTTTGAGTGCAAATGATTGCGAACCATGTGCTTTAAGAGCTGGGAATCCCTCTAATGCTAGTATTGCTTGCTCTTTTTCCTATGAAATTAAAGTTGATATGAGCTTGATTGAGATGGAGTTAAAAGAATTGAAAGACAGGTTTGAGCGCATCAATAGAAATTATGAATGTGATATGATAGGTAGTTTGTGAAAACTATCCTATACTCACCAGTGAAAATGATGAATTAAGACAACAAATTGGCATACTCAAAATCATGAATAACTTGCTAGAATCTTCTGCTTCTAAGGAACATGTTCATTCTCCAGGCTTTAATTGTGTTGTATTGAAGACTAAACTAAGTGATGCTAAAATTGATATTGATTCTGCTAAAGCTAAGAATTCCTGTTCATCATTCATTGCACTTAAATTTGATGTTGATTCTGCTAAAAGTGAGTGTTCCAAGTGTGAGGAGTCCCTTGCAGGTCTAACTCAAGAGAATACCTACCTACAGCAATGATTAGAGAGGCTTACCCAGAGAAGAAGAATATGAACATGATCCTAGACCAATCCAAAGGGTCCATAAACAACCAAGGCATAGGCTATGATTTTGCTGAGTCTTTGATGGTAGGTACCCATGATATATTAGGTGTCACTGATGGGATAATAGTGTTGATTTCATAGGAAATACTACCTCTAGTACATCCAAAACATCAGAGTCTAAATTGATACCTATAACAAGCAAGTATAAGCCTATCTCCCTAACGAGATAGCAAAACCCAAAGATCCAAAACATGTTGAGCACAAGAGATATTTGAACCAAACCATGTTTGAGTGTACGTTTTGTGGGAAAGCTAGTCATTTGGTTGGGTTCTGCTTTAGACTTTGAGAGCAAACCATACCACATCTACAAGAGTCCCTAAGAGGATCGATTGTGGGTGTCATCATTGTTCAAGTGGTGTATCTCGCTTTTCTCACCAAGATTTACACCCTCGATGTCACGCCCGGAATTTCTATCCAAAATTCCAAACGCTTACATGTGAGTAAACCCTCGTCCAGGAATCAGCCGAGGCACACAATAACAAATTGATAATAGAGTACAATTATTACTCTAATTAATAAGCGGATAAAATGTCATTACAGAGGTGGATAGTTCCTCTCAATCAAGAAAGTTCTAAGCAGCGGAAAAATAAGATAAACGGCGCAGACGACTCCACTCCACAGGCAACTTGACCAGGGCTACGCCTAATCTTCCACACCATCAGCATCACTATAGAACTCCTCCTCTGATGAATGATTGCAACGTGAGTATATGACATACTCAGCAAGCCACGCAGCAAATATGCAAATGCAGGGGATAACAAAGGAAGGCATAATATAGTCTCATTTGCATAAATAGCATTTAATAAATATTTCAGAATTTCATAAAACAGTAAATTATTAATTAAACAATATTAATCCAACACTATACAACATACCCTGTTGCATAGGCCCAACTATTCTAAACAACCAATCCCGGTTGCACAATTCTATCTCCAAAACAGGAATATACCATTCCAAACCAGGAGCTAACAAGTTATTACCAATTACAGCATCATTTATTATGGTGAGAGGTGTGAAACTAATTACGAAAGGCATTGTTAGACCCGCCCATAACCGCGGGCGCGCTATTCGAATAGTTTAAAACTCTGGCCAGAGGTGTACCACTGTACCCATAAGACACAACCTCAACATCAACATCATGTCAACCATGCATCACGATACTTAACAAGTACCCGAATAGAGATTGTGACAATACCCTCTATATAACACAATTCAAAGCAGTGTACCATTCCCGGATCATAATCACCCCCTTGCAGACAAGGCATGGACTCCCCAGCGACCCCCGTGGGCTTATCACCGCCACTTCACAGTCTGGTGCTCTACAATGAACCATACTATACAGAAAATAAAGCCGTTGCCCACGATGGCTTGTGGTTGGCACGGTTAATGTTTCACAACCGAAAATCGTGAACCGGTCCTTAATTGTCATGAGCACGACCATCAAAACCATGTGCTCACAACCCACCATTATCATATTTTAGTTGGCAAATTAATTAATTAACCAGTCACGATTAACCATCGTGAGCTATCATTAAGCCATCATTAAATAATACTGAATCATAAGTTATCCCATTTATATGAGCTAGTGTCTCTAAGCATGGCTAAGCTTCCTATTCACTTTAGCTAAAACCATATAATGTTCTAGCTAATCAAATTCTTAACCAAGTGACAAAGAATAGGGAATCAATAGCAAAAGGGCTATAGCAAGGCAATAGGTTATTTCCACCCAATGACATTCAAAAATAAATGCAATAGTTGAATAGAAACAATAGCTTTGAACAGGATCAACATGCTCAAAGGGTTGTTTGGGATCTGTGTGACTTGCCTTGCTGGCTTTGGAACTCTTCAAATTCTTCTCCTGCGAAAACGGATTCTCCGGGAACGTCGGAATCTAAGCATAAAAGAGCAAAATCACCAAAACAGCATATAAACAAGCATGAACAGTACATGTGGATATTTTTAACATGTAGATCTCAATTTTAGAAAAATTTAGAGACTTGAATCAACTAAATCCGAGCTAAGATGAATTAGTTATGAATTTTCAAAGATTAAATCGGATTAAATCATTTATATAGATTTTAATTGAATTATGACGCAATAATGAATTATTTTTGAAAAGGAAAAAGAGATTATTGCGTCAGCGGGCTCGGCTCACGGTGGACCGGGTGCACGGCTGCGGTCTACGGATCGGGCGGCCGAGATCTAACCTATCCACAACGAACGGCCGAGATCTATCTAATCCACGGCAGTTCACGGGGCACGGCGACGATGACGTCAGCGGTGACGTCATCACCGGCGACGGCTTGGGCGGCGCATGCTCGCCGGCGAACGACGGCACGGCGGCGCAAACGGAGGGCATCTACGCGTAGAGGGCGTCGCGGCGATCCTTACCAAGGCACGAACGGCGGCGGACGGCAACCGGACGACGACGGCGACGAGGAAGAAGCGGCGGCGACCTTCGGCTTGACGATGACGGCGGTGCTCCGGCGGTCTACGGCGACGATGGAGAGACGGACGAGGTCGGCGACGGCTTAGCGATCATGACAGTGCCCTTCCCGAGCGACGACGACGACCGGAGCGACGGCGGTGCTCGGCTGAACAAGCGGTGGCGACGGCGGCGCACGGGTTGACGCGAAGGGGGCGCTATAGGCGGCTGCGAGCTAAGGCGAGGGTGGCGACGTAGAGAGGAGGTCCCGGGGGTCTTTATATAGGGGCTAGAGCCGGCGACGGAGGCCCATGGCGGCCGGTGACGACGATGGAAAGTTAGGGTTCGGGAAGAGAGACGAATCCGAATCAAACTCGAATCCCACGATTTCCAAACCGAATTAGCGATAGATTCCAAAAGGGAAAAGGTAGAGGAGATCTCGGGGATCATTTCCTCTCAATCGATTTGGCTGGAGAAGGAAAGGCGCAGCCGAATTTGGAAGGACACGGCGGCGCAGCTTGGCTAGGGTTCGGCCAGGCGACGGCGCGACGAAGACGACGGGTCCGACAAGTGTGACCCACCTGTCAGCGAGCGGGAGCGCGCGCGCGCGGGCGGCTGCTCGGCTGCGGGCCGACTTGGGCCGGGGAGAGAGAGAGGAAGGTTTTGGGCCGACTTTCGGCCCAAAGCCAAAAGAGAGATTTTAAAACCTTTTTCAATTAAAATTATTCATGAAATGCAATTCCATTTATTAAAAATACTTCCTTGGCTCAAATAAATCCTAGAAAAATCTAGGAACTATAGAATCAAGTGAAGTATTTAATAAAATTTTATCTAGCCCATTTTTATATTGGAATTTATCATTTAAAATTAGATCTTCTCTTCTAGGCTTTTAAAATTATTTCTAATAATTCCATTTAAACAACAATTTATAAATTTAGGATTTTTAGGGTGTGACACTCGACATGACGTAGCAGGGTTGGATTAGAACAAGCAGGGTCAAAACATGCATTCTTTTGGTTATGCTAACCCTGTTTTTACACCTCATTCGAGCCAGTACTGGATTCCTAAGTTCTTGCTCACTAACCCCAGTTACTAGATCGACGAAGTCTGTTGCTTCTCACATGTGAACTTTCGCGGGGAGGCAGAAGGACACTTGGCTTTGATCACATTGCTGTAGGTATATGCCAATTGTTTATTCTCCCTCAAGCTTGATTGCAATTAGGCCGGGCTTGTACAACTCCATGTGCCTATTTGCTACATTTAGGTCAGACATTGATAGCTCCATGTTCCTGTTTGTAGCATCCATGCCGAACTTTTGCGTGACAGCGTGCCTTTGTGACAGGTTAGTCGATACTTGTTGTTTTTGCACGTCAATTCTCTATTCACCATGTCAGCTTGCCTTGAGGGGAGTTCTATTTCATTGCTTTTTGGACATGGCTTGTGCTCTTGCTTGCTCTTCTAAATGTTTCTGAGCTTTTTCGATGGCTTGCATTTTTGATAGCATTTTGCTTTCCTCGTGATCCTACTTTCCTTGACTTTTGAAATTCTACTGTGACCTATGAGCAGTATAAAATGACAATGGGTTGGAAATCAAACATTCATTTTTAAAGACTTTGCTTCTTATTGAGTTGAGTGATGAGAAGATAAAGGCTTCTACTTGTGGAGATGGCATAAGGAAATTTTGGATTAAAGTAGTTGTTGGTATTTCTTAACAGCATTACTAAGGAACTTAATCCCCAACAATGATACCAAAAATATGGGTTGTAATTCTTTACGTTTACAGAGAAGAATCCGCAAGCTCATGGGTTTACTGATGTAGTATTTCACCCGGGAATATATTCAAGGTATCGTATTTTTAATCCTAAGGAAGGAGATGATAAGAGAGAACTTTATTATTTCATTTCATGGCTATGACAGATCAAATGTAGGGGTTAATGATATCCAGACAAAGTATTGGTTGGCACATAAAACACCAAGAAGAGCTACTCTCATACTAAAATAATAAGCTTAGTATAGTGGAAAGAAACTAGCAAAGAAATCTATTTGTACTTCAGTATAATGTTGTCTAGTATATACATTAATTATACACTATTCGTACCGCCAATACCCCCTAACTACGCCCTCTAGGTTCCTGATTGCCGAGTTCCTTATGACAACCAGTCATGGCCATTTGACCGATAATGAATACGGAGGAGTACCTACACCAGGAAAGTGTCTTAGGATTATATACGACGTGGAGGAATACCCGTACTGAGCTGTCACCATCAGCGGCCCACCTCTACTAACCCACAGCATATAACCCAAACTAATGGTATCTAATAATCTAAGCACCGCGCTTACATTACTAAATACTACTCTACATCCATGCATCCGATATAGAGCAACCGAATACTCGGACATTGAACCAATACTAATGTGTATCTCTGTTAAGCTACCCATACGATTAACACATGATAAATTTATACCAAAGCAAATAATTAAACTATATAAGTATAGCATAATACTACAACTATATATAAAGAAGAGTATTTCATTATATAATAAAGTATTGCAAAGGAAGAGTATACTACTAGAGTGTAACACCCTGAATATTCGACCAATAAAACGAAACCGAAATTGAGTACTTTCAAAAACTTTTATATAAATTGCATCATGCCGATGTTATTGGTGCTTTTGTTGTGCATCATGCTGGATGTTATGGTTGTTATTGCTTGCCAAACTATAAATTGTGACAAATGAAAATTAAGCTAAAGCTATACAACTACGTAACAATTATAAAAGTAAGATATTTATTATAAACCCTGTAAATATTTACGCACAACAAAACGAAGCCATTCAAAGAGAAGGTTAATTACTAATTTAATTTATAGGTCAAATGTTAAATACTTGAACCATTTTGACAAGTATCATGACATCTAAGTACACATGAATAGTCACCACTACAACGACCATATATATGAAGGAGTGTTTCACTGGAATAATTAAGTTGATATTTATAACTCTCAGTGAGTCTCTCATGGAATAAAATTCACTCACATAAAATAATTAGTCATGTAAATAAATTGAGTTCTAAATATAAAAAGGGCTTATAGGAGTATCCGATTCAATGTTTAGACCAATATTGCACCAAGTCTCATAATACCTTCATAATAAACTTAAATAAATTAAATCTATCTGTGCAAAATATATTACTATACAAATAAACTCGATCAATGTGCCATCGTATCTGTAGGGACACATCGGAATATATAATCCAATGTTATTCTCAAATCTCCAAAATATATAAGTTCACATTAGGTGAAAAATCCAAATTAATCTAAAACAATTAATTTGTGATAGAAATAAATAAATAAATAAATATTCAAATCAAATATTGGAATTCTTAAACCCAAAATGTATAGGTTACATCTCAATTCAAAATTCCAATCCAAGACATTTTGCAGTTTGGCCCCTCCATCTTTTCCTTTTCCCTTTTCTTCCTTTTTTTCTCTTTTTCCCAGCTGCCACTTTTCCGGTTCCGCCAGGTGCTCGACCAGAGCAGTAGCCCAAGCCCCACACACAGTGCCACACCTCCGAGCCGCGACCACGTCGCGCACGACCGGTGCGCCCTCCCGGTCACCTTGCATTGTGCGCCGCACCGTGTGCCGCGCCACGCCGCGTGGGCCCACCGCCCGACCAAGCCGCCGAAATCCCGCACAAAGGCAGCGTCGTCACGAGCGCTTGCGTCATCCCATCTCATTGCTAGTGGCCATCTAGCTGAGGGATAATAGCCGCCACGATACCCTGCGTCACCCTAGGGCATAGGCCTGCGCCTCCCTACTGCGGCCGTTAACACTGCACGTTGCCGCCATTCTTGTCGCCATCGCATCACCATTGCGTCGCCATCTCGTTGCCCCCGGTTGAGACCGCTGGATAATGCGGTGCCTCTTTCCACAGCTAGCAATTCCTCTCCTGCAATCCTACCGCATAGGTAATCATGCCCGACCGATTCAAAGAATCCGAATCCTGGGAGAGATCGAAGCTTAGCCGCGTCAACCTCCCTAAACCTAGGCCGTAGACAGCCATCGAGCGCGCCTATCATCGACCTTATCCTCCACGCCATTCTGGCTTATCCCCAAGCCAAACCCCCATAAAAAAACCCCATCCCTCTCTGCCTTTTTCCACAAATTCGTTTCATCGAACACCTTGTGTGCATGCTTCACCATCACTGGTTGGAGCCGAAGCCGACGTAGCTGACCACGGGAACCGTGGCTCGGGCCGCCTCTGCTGCTGCTGCTGCCTTGGACAAACGCCGGGTGCCGCTGGAGCCCGAGGACCTGCTGTCGAACGCCTGCGCGCTCGCCGCCGTCGGCATCCTCTGCTTCCTTACCGCCTCCCCAGGGACCCCAAGGACCCCACCGCGACGCCGCGTTTCGCCGACTCGCCATCCCACGGTGAGCCCTCGCGCCCGTAGCGTCCTCTACCCTACTATTAGCTAACCCCGGTTCCGATTTTACCGATTAGCACCCATGGCCGTGCCGGCCCGGCTGCTGTTTCCACCGCCGGCGAGGTCCCCATGGACATGCTATCCAGGAGGCTTTCCCTTCCATCTTGTTAGAAAAACCGAACCACCATACACTGTAGAAGCTTGCGCACCCATCAATTTGGTTGGAACCTAGCCCTACCGCCCTATCCCCTTGCACCCCGGAGGTCGGCCATGACGGCCATGCCGCGCCGCTCGCCCCCGCGCCGTCCTGCGCCGTGGCTTTCGGCGGGAGGTCGCCGGAGATTCGCCTCATCCTCCCCGGCCGCCGCTGTCGCGCCGTCCCGGCATGCGCGCTAGGCGCATGGCGCGGCTGCCTCTGCCTGGCGAGAGGTAGAAGACGACGGGAAAAAAAGTAAGGAACGAGAGAGAGAAACCGTGTGGGGCCCACATCTAATTAGCGCACAGTAATCCTCCACCTAATGGTGATTAACCCACTCAATGACATGTGGGGTCCCTGTTATTAAAATCTAAGAAAACTTAATTATAGATTTTGTGTCCGTGACAGGAGGGACCCGCCGGCAAATATATGGCCGGCTTGACCTCAGTCAACAGGGGCCGGACCCTCCTGTCAGTTGCACATCACATTTCCCTTAGTAGAATAAAGATAAAGAAAAGAAAATAAGAGTGGACCTACCTGTCAGTCACTACCACTTACTGTTAATGCTGGAATAAAAATAAATCAATTATGAACAGTACCGTTTCACAATTATTGGAATTAATTCAAATTTGAATCTTTAAACTAGCATAACTCACTCATTTTAACTCGGATTCGAATAAAACTTGAACCTAAATTTATCTAAAATCAACTGTTGGTACCACTTTCTCAATTTAATTTGTACTGTTTGAATTTTTGGTGATTTTATTTGAATTCTAATTGAATTCAAATCAAATCTTTCGCACGTAAATTTAGATTCTGAAGGAGTTGCTGAGTTAATCGAAGGTCCGGTTCAACAAATCTATGAGCAAGGCAAGTCATCACTAATCTTTGAGTATGTTGGACCTATAGCGAACTTATTTTGATTTAAATAAAGTTTGCATGCTATTTATATGTGAATGTCCTACTTTGTTATATGCCATATCTTTGATATTGATTATCCGAGCAGGGTTCTTTGTAGCTTTTCTTAACCTCCTACTAGATCTAGCTTGTCACATAACTATGGTCTAAGGGAAATATTTGATAGAAATTTTAAACGAGTATTATGGGGGAAGAATTTTTGTACGCTATATTCATCCCCCCACTATAGCGGGTAGAGGTCAAAAAAACAGCCGAGTTTTTCTGGACTTACATACTTACATATGGATGGATGTGCTGTAGCCTTCTGAGCGGTGGAAGATATCTCAAGAGAATTAACCAAAGCCTTTCGAGAGTAATAGGTTTTTTTATCTACATGCCATGGTGCATCTAAGAGATCGGCTTTACCTAAATCGGTAATAGCAAGTATGTGTACCTTTGGTTGAGGATTTATATTGCTCCTCCTTATTACTGTCTCTATTTATTAGAAAAAACATTTTTGCAAATGGGACAAAGCGATTTTTCCAGACGACCATCCACTCCGTATGAACTTCAAGGCCTGTGAAAATACACGATTTTTGCAGGCAGACATTTGTCTCTCCTGCAAAAATGATTTTCACAGGCGGCATCTCCATATTCGTAGGCGCTATAGCCACCAGCCTACGAAAATGTTCTCGGCGAAAAAAAAAGCCACCTCCAACCCGCCGCCGCCCTCCCCCCCTCCGGCCATGCTACCGCCTTCGGCCCCTCCACTAGATCTGGGAGTGAAACGGAGAGGGAGGGTAGGGGAGCCGCACCACCGCTGCCACCAAAGAGGGGCTGCTGCGTCCATGACGACGAGGAAGACCACCATGACAACGAGGAAGATGACCACGCCCGTCGCTTGATCCGCCACTTTCGCGCGTCGCTGTCGCAGGAACATCCGCTGCCTGTCGCCATCGCTAGCTGCCGAGGTAGAGTAGAGCTGAGGGAGTGGAGAGGGAGGGGAGCTGCACCACCCCTCCCCTCTGGCCGTGCTACCACGCCGATCCCCTCCCCTCGGTCTACGCCTCCGCCGACGCTCCTCCCCTTCGGCCAAGCCACGCTGACACCACTCCTTGTCGCCGGTACCCCCACCCACACCTCCCCTCTGGCCACGTTGCCGCCATCGCCCATCCCCTTCGCCCGCGCCGCTGCAAACGCCCCACCCCTCTACCCGCGCCACCGCCGACACCCCTCCCCTCCGCCCGAGCTGCCACCGACGCCGCTCCTCGTCGCCGATACCCCCGCTACCCACACCAGTCCTCCTCGGAGCCACCGCCGACGGTGCCGCTCGTCGGAACGACCACTGACGCCACCCCTACCCCAGACGACGCTCCTCCTCAGAGTCGACGCCGCCCCTGCCCTCTGAGCCGTGCGTGAGAGAGAGAAGAAAGGTGGAGAGGATAAGGATAAGTATGGTGGAGAGAAATGAGTGGTGGATGGTAGAGGAAAGGATAAGATGGGACATAATATTATTTTTGGTGATCGTAGAGGGACGGTAGTCTCAGCCCCCGTTATCATTTTCCTAGGTGGCCATTTGGTTCCAAGATGCGTATCCGCCTGAAAAAAAAATATTATCGTCTGAAAAATGGTTTTTCTAGTAGTGAATATTTGATATTGGTTAGTTCGAAATTGAAAAGGTATGGCTGCCACGATACCCTTTGCAGGAGTCTATGTTCCCGATTATTTCATTTTTCGTGATCTACTTTTTTTTTGAGAAAAGATAATGGATAAAAATCTGATGTTTATATACACAGAAGTGGTTGTACACAATCGAAAGATACATGATTAATACTTGAACTACATGTCTCATAAGAAAGAGAAGAAAAACAAAAAACAAAACTACACGACTAAACTTCGAAACTACATTCGTTTTTCTGTCCTGCTTTCACAAGACAACACTGAAGCGATCTTGATAGAATTCCTGAACGGATCCACATGTCCTGACACATATTGCCTTCGCCCACCGACGCTTTCTAGCAGAGACAGAGTAGAAGAGGCCCCGCCAATACCATTTGCGTTCCACGATTGGATGGGTCACAAACACCTCAGATCCAGTGGGACTTAAGCCAGATCTAACATCGTTCCTTAACCATTGTCAACACCTCCAAAAAGCCTTTCGTGCACTCCTCGCCGTCCTCACAAGAAAGCTAGCTGTATCTAGCCATTAGACCGAATCCAGTCTCCCCGGTTGCCGCTAGCACCGTCACTGAGCTTATTGTTATCCTACCAAAGCCCCTCCTTGTTGTCCTACCAGATCTAGCAATGATCTGGCAGCCAGTACACCTAGGGCCACTAGAATGGGATCGCTTATCTGTGACGGGCTGAAAGCATCATCACTATCGGGTAAGGCCTCCGTCCCTGGGCAAAGGTCACTGATGTAAGGAAAAATCTCAATCGGGCAAAGGTCACTGATGTTATCTCAATCGGGCCGAAAACAAAGCCCGTCACATATGAGTATGACCAGTCAAACCAGCGTAGTTAGGAGCCCGTCACGGATCACTAATCTCAATCGGGCACACCACTAAGCCCGTCACGGATGACTAGTCATCTCAATCGGGCATTTAGATAGAGCCCGTCATCGATTGGTTTGACCCCACATGTTGAGTCAAACGAGTCCCGGCTCAGATGACTTATCTCTATCGGGCTTACTCTAAAAGCCCGTCACGGATGACTTAGCTCTATTGGGCTTATTCTAAAAGCCCGTCACGGATGACTTATCTCTTTCGGGCATTATTAATATGCCCGTCAGGGATGAGTTTGGAAAAAAAAATAAAATTTTATAATTTAGCTAGCCTCAGGCCTTTGCTAGCCATGCCCGCTGCAAAAATTGACAGAAGCACATATCTATAGTCCCATTCCCAGCAACCCCATTCCCAGCATCACAGTATTCACAGCCAATTCACAACATTTATATTCCCAGCATCGCAGCATTTACATTCCATCACAAAACATGCATTCACAGCCAATTCACAACTCATTCACATTTGTTTCCATCACAACACATGCATTCACATCACATATACTCCCTCTGTTTCACAATCTAAGGCTTTCTAGCATTGGCCACATACATATAGATGTTAATAAATTTAGACACATACATATGTCTAGATTCATTAACATCTAAATGAATGTGGCAATGCTAGAAAGTCTTACATTGTGAAAAAGAGGAAGTATATGTCATTCACATCCTTTTTTCTCTCCAAAACTGCCGACATGCATTAAAACCTGCAAAACTAAGTTATAAATTGGAACAATTTTATATGTAACTAGAAATGCAAGTATATACAGAGACGAGCTACCTAGGACTTTACTCTAAAGAATATAATTGTATTACAAAGAATATTTACAAAAATCAAATGTTTGTTGCATATGCATTGCAAATGTTCTGCCATTCCGAGACGAGCTACCTAGGACTTCACTCTAAACATCCCTTTCGGTGACAAGATATCATCTAGTATGAATTGTGCTATCTCCTCTCTAATGATTTCAAAGTTGATTTCCGGAATCCTTGAAATAAATTCTTGCATGTTCGGTGCCAAGTTAGTCTACATACTTGTAAATTTGTCGTCCTATGTGTGTATAAACAATTGAATTACACACCTCAAGGTCGAGCAATGTCACCTTTTCTGCGAAGCTCCTCATGTTATGGCAGACATGGAACCTGCACTGGTCACCAACTTGTTGACGTATTGGGAAGTCTTTCTTATGACCGAGTTTGGGATGCCCATCCTTATGCCTCCCGCCTCTTGCCACGTATTGGTCCCATGCATCGTTCAAGGTAGATTCGATGGCCGACCAATCGTATATTTCTAGCTTGATATTAGAGTTAAAGTAGTGTACAGAACTCCACTTTGGCGTTATTACCAGAAGAATCCAATGTCGCCTGCTGTCGGAGATATGGGCCTGGGGTATGCAAAGTGAGGAGGAGTTCTCTTCCCATCCTCACACGTGGCTCTACTGCCTGGCCCTATCCCCGCACCTCGCGAGTTGCAGACGTGGCCGGGGGACCTCGGGGTGCCACGTCATGCCCCTCGGGGTGCCACGTCAGGCCCCTCAGGCCCTCGCCCAGCTGCCATATGGCGGGGGGAGCGTGAGGGGAGGGAGGCCAGGCTGAGCAGCCATTAATGCGCGGCGCCCCAACCGTCCCTCACCGCGTTTAATGCGGTAAGGGCGGACGTGCGGTGCCGCACCACTGGCTAGCGTCAAATCGGGTGTGACCAGTCTATGACCGGCCTGTCGCCGGTGACGTCCGATTGACGCGCGGCCGTGCCCCCACGTCGCCTCTGTCTCCGCCGGAGTGGAGGTAGGTATGTCCCATCACATCGGGGCGCCATCCGGAGTCCTCTCCACGTGAGGAGGACAGCCACCGGTCTTCGCCCATTTAAGAGCGAATGACAGGGCTGTCCCCCGTGTCAGGTAGGGGCGGCGCTGGGTCCCACTGAAGGGCCAACCGCGGGTTAGCTTCCGGGCGAAGGCACAGACCGTGGTCTGGTCAAGGTAGAGTGGGCCCCCCTCCCATAGAAAAGTAGGTAGAGGCGGTGCATGTGGTATCCCCTTGAACTATAAAAGGAGGACCTTGCTCACCGAAAAGGAGGAGGAGACTCAATAGACCTAAACTCGAGAAGGAGAAAGCGGGTAAGCTCTCCGGAGTTTAGGAACCCTTGTAACACACATCCATAATTCCACACACAGGAGTAGGGTATTACGCTCCATAGCGGCCCGAACCTGTATAATCTTGGTGCCCGTGTGCGTTTCAGTAGCATTCAGAGCTGATACAAGATCTCCCTAAGCGAGCCTCTTCCCCCGGCCGAACTCACAAAAGGGGGATCTCACGATCTCCCGCTAGAGAGGATCATTCCTCGACACCTGCGAAATTATTAAATTGCCAGTTACATACTACAGTTGTACGCGTCGAGTATTTGAGTATAAGTACGGTACACGCTTACTGTTGATTGTAGGCACACATAATGAAGTCCTTGTCTTGACGGGCAAATAAGTAGTCCTTGATATAGCCCACCATGTTTGCTCAATTGTTTTTCAGCGTTGTCTCGTTGACGACAGCTGGATCGAGTAAGGCAACATGGGGTGCTTTACGATGGACATGCTTCCAGGTTAACCTACGAGCAAGACAAGACTCAAGGTAAGCGTAATTTACGGACAGTAACTACCATATCGCGTACCAAGAAATACTTACAAGGAGTAGCACTTAAGGAGGTTGGTGTCGATCGCTCGCACCTTGTAGAGGTCCCATAGATCTTTGAAGCCTACGGCAAAGAAGGCAGTAGGCCCGAGGAACGGCTGACCATCGTGCTGGCCCAACATGGAGGTCTCTCTATTCTTCCTTCTTGCGTTGGACTTCTCCATGTAGTACCCGTGCAACTCCTTGCATGCAGGGCCCATCTTGAATAAGGCATCGTCTCCGACCAATGGCATGCCCAATGTGAATTCGGCTGGAGGCTTTGGAGGAGCTACTGGCGCCTTGCCAAGATCAAGCTTCTTTGGGGCTAATGGCACCTTTACTTTTCCTCTCCCTGTTCGAGCAGCTTTTCTACGTGTGTCAAGCTTGGGTGGAGAAGATTTCGCCCTCTTGCTCCTTTCGGCAGGAGGGGGGAGGTGCGGCCTGCTGCCAACCTCCATACCGTCGTCCCCAAAATCAGCATCATACTGTAATTGGATATCTTCATCTCTTTGTTCAACGGCAGGAAGGAGATACAACAGTTGGATGGGGACGTGTCACGCCCGGAATTTCAATCCAAAATTTCAAACGCTTACATGTGTGTACATCCTCGTCCAGGAATCAGCCGAGGCACACAATAATAAATTGATAATAGAGTACAATTACTACTCTAATTAATAAGCGAATATAATGTCATTACAGAGGTAGATAGTTCCTCTCAAACAACAAAGTTCTAAGCAGCGGAAAATAAGATAAACAGCGCAGACGACTCCATCCCACAAGCAGCTCGACCAGGGCTACGCCTAATCATCTACACCTTCGGCATCACTGTAGAACTCCTCCTCTGATGAATGATTGCAAGGTGAGTATATGACATACTCAGTAAGCCACGCAGCAAATATGCAAATGCAGGGGATAACAAAGGATGGCATAATATAGTCTCATTTGCATAAACAGCATTTAACAAGCATTTGAGAGAATAGTAAAATAGTTGCGTAATTAAGCAAGATTAAGTAAACACTATACAACACACCCGTGTTGCATAGGCCCAACCATTCTGAACAACCAATCCCGGCTGCTCAGTTCTATCTCCAAACGAGAAATATACCATTCCAAACCAGGAGCTAAACAAATTATTATCATCATCATTTATTATGATGAGAGGTATGAAACTAATCACGAAAGACATTGTTAGAGCCGCCCATATCCGCGGGCACGGCTATTCGAATAGTTTTACTCTAGCTAGAGGTGTACCACTGTACCCACAAGACACAACCTCAACATCATGTCAACCATGCGTCGCGATACTTAACAAGTACCCAAATAGAGATTGTGACAATACCCTCTGCATAATCACCCCCTTGTAAACAAGGCATGGACTCCCCAGCGACCCCGTGGGCTTATCTCTGCCACTTCACTGTCTGGTGCTCTACAATGAACCATACTATATAGAAAGTAAAGCCGTTGCCCACGATGGCTTGTGGTTGGCACGGTTAATGTTTCACAACCGAAAATCGTGAACCGGTCCTTAATTGTCATGAGCACGACCATCAAAACCATGTGCTCACAACCCACCATTATCATATTTTAGTTGGCAAATTAATTATTTAACCAATCACGATTAACCATCGAGCTATCATTAAGCCATCATTAAATAATAGTAATCATAAGTATCCCATTTATATGAGCTAGTGTCTCTAAGCATGGCTAAGCATCCTAAACACTTTAGCTAAAACCATATAATGTTCTAGCTAATCCAATTATTAACCAAGTGATAAAGAATAGGTAATCAATATCAAAAGGGCTATAACAAGGCAATAGGTTATTCCCACCCAATGACATTCAAAAATAAATGCAATAGTTGAATAGAAACAATAGCTTTAAACGGGATCAACATGCTCAAAGGGTTGTTTGGGATCTGTGTGACTTGCCTTGCTGGCCTTGGAACTCTTCAAAGTCTTCTCCTGCAAAATCGGACTCTCCGGGAACGTCGGAATCTAAGGAGAAAAGAGCAAAATCACCAAAACAGCACATAAACAAGCATGAACAGTACATGTGGATATTTTTAACATGCAGACCTCAATTTTAGAAAAATTTAGAGACTTGAACCAACTAAATCTGAGCTAAGATGAATTAGTTATGAATTTTCAAAGATTAAATCGGATTAAATCATTTATATAGATTTTAATTGAATTATGACGCAATAATGAATTATTTTTGAAAAGGAAAAAAGGATTATTGCGTCAGCGGCTCGGGTTCACGGTGGACCGGGTGCACGGCGGTGGTCTACGGAAACGAACGGCCGAGATCTATCCTATCCAAAACGAACGGCCGAGATCTATTCGATCTATCACGGGTCTACGGATGACGTGGCGCTGACGTCAGCGATGACGTCATCATCGGCGGCGGCTCGGCCACTCATGCTTGCCGGCGAACGACGGCGCGGTGGCGCAAACGAAGGGCACCAACGGGTTGTGGGTGACGCGGCGATCCTTACCGAGGCATGAACGGCGGCGGACGGCGACCGGACGACAACGGCGACGAGGAAGAAGCGGCGGCGACGGTCGGGTTGACGACGACGGCGGTGTTCCGGCGATCCTCGGTGAAAACGGAGGACGGGACGAGGACGGCGATGACTTGGCGATCCCGACGGCGGCCTTTCCGAGCGACGATGACGACCGAAACGGCGGCGGCGCACGGCTGGACTTGCGGCGGCGACGACGGCGCACAGGTTGAACGCGGAGACGGCTCTACAAGCGGCGGCGAGCTAAGGCGAAGTTGGCGGCGGACGGAGGAGGTGCCGGGGGTTCTTTTAAAGGGGCTAGGGGCGGCGACAAAGGCCCACGGCGGCCGGCGGCGGGAAGGAAAGTTAGGGTTCGGGAGAGAGAAAACGAATCCAATTTGAGATCGAATCCACCGATTTCCAAACCGAATTAGGCGATGATTCCAAAAGAGAAAAGATAGAGGGGATCCCGAGGATCATTTTCCCTCAATTGATTTCGCCAGAGAAGGAATGGAGCGACGGAATTGGAAGGGTGGCGGCAGCGCGGCTCGGCTAGGGTTCGGGCGCGAGGAGGACGACGAGTCCGACAGGTGGGCCCCACCTGTCAGTGAGCGGGAACGCGCGCGCGCGGGCGGCTGCAGGCTGACTTGGGCCAGGGAGAGAGAGAGGAAGGTTTTGGGCCGACTTTCGGCCCAAAGCCAAAAGAAGACTTTTAAAACCTTTTTCTATTAAAATTATTCATGAAATGCAATTCCATTTATTAAAAATATTTCATTGGCTCAAATAAATCCCAGAAAAATCTAGGAACTATAGAATCAAGTAAAGTATTTAATAAAATTTTATCTAGCCCATTTTTATATTGGAATTTATTATTTAAAATTAGATCTTCTCTTCTAGGCTTTTTAAAATCATTTCTAATAATTCCATTTAAACAACAATTTATAAATGTTGGATTTTAGGGTGTGACAAACCTACCCCTCTTAAACAGAATCTCGTCCTCGAGATTCGGAAGAACTGGCAAAAAGATGCGGATGAGCTGACTTTAATTCATCTTCTCGCTCCTAGGTAGCTTCTTCTTCCGAGTGATTACTGCATTGGACCTTGCAGAAACGGATAACTCTATTCCTGGTTCTTCTCTCATCTGTCTCCAAGATACGGATTGGTTTCTCAACATATGTCAGATCCTCTTGAATTTCAATATGCTCCAGATTGGCTTCTTCAGTAGGTACCCTTAAACACTTTTTGAACTGTGACACGTGAAACACATTATGAACACCTGCCAAAGATTGAGGTAACTCCAACTGATAAGCGACCTCTCCTCTTCTACTGACAATCTTATAAGGTCCCACAAAACGCGATGCCAATTTCCCTTTGGTGTGAAAACAATGAACCCCTCGGAGAGGCGTGACATGAAGGTACACATGATCTCCTTCCTCAAAACTTAAATCTCTGCGGCGATTGTCGGCATAACTCTTATGACGAGACTGAGCCACACGCAATCTTTCTTGAATGATCTTTACCTTCTCTTCTGCTTCCCTTAGGATATCAGTCCCAAAAACCTGAAGTTCTCCCGTTTGATCCCACAAAAGCGGAGTGCGGCACTTCCGACCATACAGTGCTTCGTAAGGGGCCATTTGAAGACTAGCTTGATAACTGTTGTTGTATGAGAATTCCGCGTAAGGCAGATTCTTATCCCAACTTCCACTGAAGTCTAAAGCACAAGCTCTCAACATGTCTTCCAAAATCTGATTTACCCTTTCAGTTTGTCCGTCTGTCTGCGGATGATAAGCAGTACTAAAGTTCAGCTTAGAACCCATCTCTTCCTGAAGTTTCTTCCAAAACCTTGAATTAAACTGGCTACCTCGATCTGACACTATTTTCTTAGGGACACCATGCAAACACACAATCCTTGCCATATACAATTCCGCCAAACGACTTCCGGAATGTCCTCATAGGGATAAAATGAGCAACTTTGGTAAGCCTATCGACTATCACCCAAATAGAGTCATGACCCGATGACATTCTGGGTAGACCAGTGATGAAATCCATCCCAATTTCCTCCCACTTCCATTCAGGTATCTTTAAAGGTTGCAGCAAACCTGTGGGTTTCTGATGTTCTGCCTTGACTCGCTGACATACATCACACACAGCTACATATTCTGCTATCTCACGCTTCATAATCGCCCACCAAAATTTCTCCTTGAGATCTTGGTACATCTTGGTAATACCAGGGTGAATGGAGTATAAAGTGTCATGAGCTTCCTTCAGGATTGCATCTTTTAACTCCTTGTTGTCTGGGACACAGATTCTTTCGCCCAACCATACAGTTCCTTGCTCATCTTCTAAGAAACCGATAGCTTTTTCCCTTCTCATATTCTTCTTGATTTCCCGAATATCCGAATCATTGATTTGGGATTCTCTAACTTGATCAATAAGAGTGGGCTTTGCTTCTAAAGCTGCAACAAAACCTCTACTGACAATCCCCAAATTCAGTCTCTCAAATTCTTTGCATAACTCCGACGGCAACTGTCGTCCTTCCGTAGCATTGCAATAGCCTTTCCTGCTGAGAGCATCTGCTACAACATTAGCCTTTCCAGGGTGATAATGAATTCCCATGTCATAATCCTTAATTAATTCCAACCATCTTTGTTGCCTCATGTTCAGATCTGGCTGGGTAAAGATATACTTCAAGCTCTTGTGATCGGTGTACACCTCCGTACGAGTACCAAAAAGATAGTGACGCCAAATCTTCAATGCATGAACCACTGCGGCTAACTCAAGATCATGAGTAGGGTAGTTCTTCTCATGCGGACATAACTGACGAGATGCATAGGCAACCACCTTCCCATCTTGCATCAGAACACAACCTAACCCAAGCTTAGATGCATCGCAATACACTTAGAAACCCTTCTTTGGATCAGGCAAAATCAGAATGGGTGCTGATATTAAGCGACTTTTCAACTCTTGAAAACTCTGCTCACATTCTTCTAACCACTTGTACTTCACGTCTTTCTGAAGCAGTCATGTCATGGGCTTAGCAATCTTGGAGAAATTCTCTATAAACCTCCGGTAATAGCCTGCAATACCCAGGAAACTACGAATCTCTGAAACTGTCTTCGGTTGTTTCTAGTTGGTTACAGATTCCACATTACTCGGATCAACAGCAACTCCTCCGGCAGAGATGACGTGTCCAAGGAACTTCACTTCAGACAACCAAAATTCACATTTGCTAAACTTGGCATACAGTTGATGCTCTCGTAACTTCTCTAGTGCAAGGCGAAGATGTTCCTCATGCTCTTCTTTAGTTCGAGAGTAGATAAGGATGTCATCAATAAAGACCACCACGAACTTGTCCAGGTAATCCATAAACACCTTATTCATCAAGTTCATGAAGAAAGCAGGGGCATTGGTAAGTCCAAAAGACATAACAGTACATTCAAACAACCCATACCGAGTGGTGAAAGCCGTCTTAGGTATATTTTCCTCTTTGATCCTCAACTGGTGATATCCTGATCGAAGATCGATCTTGGAGAAAACGGTGGCACCTTTAAACTGATCAAACAGATCATCAATTCTGGGCAGCGGATACTTATTCTTGATAGTCACATCATTTAGTGCACGATAATCCACACACATCCTCTGGGTATGATCTTTCTTTTCCACAAAGATGACTAGAGCTCCCTATGGAGACGAACTTGGTCTGATGTAACCTTTCTGAAGCAAATCATCAACTTGCCTCTTGACTTCTGCTAATTCATTGGCTGCCATTCTATAAGGTCTCTTATGTATCGGAGTTGTTCCTGGTACCAAATCTATTCTAAACTCTATATCTCTTTTAGGCGGCATACCAGGTAAATCATCAGGGAACACATCTGGGTATTCCTGTACTATGGGAATCTCTTCCAAAACTATTTGGTTCAAACTTGGCCTTGAGGGCTCAGAAGGCAATGCATGAACAGTTACAACTTGACCATCATTGCTGGTGAGGGTTACTTTTCTATTGGCACAGTCTATCACACCTTTATATCTGGCTAACCAGTCCATCCCTAGGATGACATCAAGGTCTTTGGATTCTAACAGAATGAGGTTGGCTAGAAATGGTACACCTTGAATCTCTATTCTGACAGAGGGGCTACGTTGTGATGAGAGTGCTTGATTACTCGGGGTACTAACCATCAAAGGACGTCTAAGATCTTCTATCTCCATCCCATGATTTCCCGCAAAACTCATAGATAAAAAATGAATGTGTAGCACCAGAATCGAAAAGCACTGTTGCAGGAACTGAGTTAACAAAGAACGTACCCAAAATCACATCTGGAGCACCTTGGGCTTCTGCAGCAGCAACATGGTTGACACGAGCCTTTGTCGCTGGTGCGGTGGAGTTGTTCTGGGCAGAGACAACCTTCGCACGTCGGGGCTTCGGACACTTGTTAGAGTAATGTCCTGGTTCACCACAGTTGAAACACACTCCTGGCTTGTTTCCTTGCTCTCTCTTGGCAGGTTGGTGCTGGACTGAAGTTGCAACAGGACGTGGGGCTTGGTTGCGATTGTTGTTGCCAGAATTGTTGTTGAAGAACTAACGCTGCGGACGAGCAACAGACGAAGATCCACCCTGTGACACTGCCTAAGGTCCCATAGCAAGACGCGGCCTCTGACTATTCCCCTGCTGAGCTTTGAAGTGAGCAATTCTGCATTTCTTCTGCTCCATTCGGTTGTACTTGTCCTCCTGGCGAATGGCCTTATCCACCAACTTCTGGAAATCATGATAATCCCCAGTCATTAATGGGTAAGAGAGCTCATCATTCAATCCTTCCAAGAACTTCTCTTGATGCTCTTCATCTGTACGTACATCTTCCAGAGCATAGCGAGCCAGACGATTGAATTCATGCAAGTATTCGGTGACTGAACGAGATCGCTAAGTGAGCGCCCTGAACTCCTTCTTCTTGAGAGACACCACTCCCGATGGTATGTGTGTCTTACGAAAAGCAGCAGTGAACTCAAGCCAAGTGATAGGTTCCGCCGTGGTCCTGTTGAGACGGAAGTGATCCCACCACTCAGAGGCGGGGCCATGAAGCTGATGTGAAGCAAAGGAGACTTTTTCTTGATCAGTGCACTGAAGCAGGTCCAACTTCTTCTCTATGGCGTGCAGCCAATCACCAGCCTCCACTGGATTATAGTACTGGCAAAAGTGGGAGGCTTCACACGAAGAAATTCTGCTAACTTGTTCTGGGGAGGTGCCTGATTGTTTCCCTGATTCTTTTCCCTGATTCTGTTGGTTTTGGAGTTGCTGCATCATCATGTTCATAAGTTGAGCTTGTTGAGCTAGGACTTGGGCAAGCGTGGGATTCTCTCCATTGTTGTTGTTGTGGGGACCATTCCTGTAACGTCCCGCCTTCCCCCAGGCCGGGCCGGAAGAATTTCCCGGTCGGTCACCCATCCCAAATTGCTCCAGGCCAAGCACGCTTAACCCTGGAGTTCTTTGGAGATTGGCTCCCGGAAAAGAAGTTGCAACTTGTTGATATGAGTATTCTATTAATCCTATTAAGCCCTAGGCCAGGATGTTACAATTCCCATTGCTGCGAGTAAGCACCATCTGGCATAGGCAGGAGCACAAGAAGAGAAACAGGGAAAAAACTATTTAGAATAGAGGATTTAATTTTTACTAACTTGACTTTTATTGATCTTAACTGGGTTTCATTATTACATATATCTGAAGACTCTCACACCACTTAACTCACCAACTTCCTAACACTCGAAAGCAAACAAATGCATGCACTTACATCCCACCAATGATGTAAACCACATGCAAGACCCACACACACAACCAAACTTAAACAAGCAACTAACACAACGATCTAAGGCAACGACTTAACAAGGCATCTAGGTCTTCCGGGCATCGGAGTTGATTGAAGGCTCGTTTGACTCGTCCTCATCATCTTGAGTAGCTCCCCACTCGACCTTTGAATGGGTGCACTTCGATTCTTCTCCTTCATCATCACTTATGTTGATGACCGGAGGATCCGCTGGGGCTGGGGTAGCTTCTTTTTCCACCACACGAACCTTTGGCGCCAACTGATAGCGAGGGACAAATAGAGCTCTCTTCCTTGCGGTAAGACGAACCCTGGCCTTTTGTGGTGGTGCTTCTCCCTTCAATGCGGCTAGTTCCTTCTCCAAACGATCCACGTTGTCCTGCAACTTGCAAATCTTACCACGATTCCAGTCTTCGCGATCTTGAGCTGCTATCACAATCTCAGTGCGGGACTCATCCATGGCCCACAGCATCTCGACCAAATGTCTTGTGGTAGCATCATTCTCAATTCCTTCAGGATCAATATAGCAGCCACGGTCACTTCCCTGGAGTTCGCGAGGATGGTAGCGATACTCAGTGTCGGCCAACTGATCATTGTAGCGTTTGCGGAACGCTCCTATGGCGATCCTTGCCACCTCCTGACAAGCATCAATGTAGCTTCCCCCTCCAGCCTCGAGCATCACCGATGGGATATCTTCACGATTACTATTCAAGGTGACTTTGACACGGCACTTCTCTTCATCACGGTCATGAGGAATCTGGGCATACAAAGGGGCAGTCCCGAATCCTATGGCGAAGGACATCGTACGCAACTCCTGGACAAATCCCTCAGTACCGAACAAGTACTCAGGCTTGAAACGCGGCATCTAAAGACAAGTGAAAGGAGGGAGTTAAGGCATTTATCCAATTAATAGCACAAGTTTTCGGATTAATTTGAATAAAACTAGAAAATCAAAGTAAAAGGTAAATAAATAAAGTAAACCAATCTTACAAGATAAGTTGAAACAGTTAGAAACAGGATCACCAGTTTTGCACTTTTGAATAGCAGGTTTCAAAAGAAATAAAATAAAAGAGAGTTATAAAATCAACATGCTAAGTTTATTACATTGCAGCAAGATTAAAAAGACAATGTTGTAAAACCTTTGCTGGTAAATAGGCCATTACTACAGTAATAGATGTACAGTACTAACAACACATGAAAAATAAATTTTGAATGAAAACAATTTAAGAGACCATAAACTGCATGTGCCATTAGCTTGGTTTAATTAAAAGAGAAAGAGAGGAGAAACAGTTCTATTTTTCCAATATTTTTAGAGGGCTTCTATGGGTAACCATTTGGCATAACCTAGGGTTAAGGAGGCTCTGATACCAACTTGTCACGCCCGGATTTTCTATCCACAATTCCAAACGCTAACATGTGTGTACACCCTTGTCCAGGAATCAGCCGAGGCACACAATAACAAATTGATAATAGAGTACAATTACTACTCTAATTAATAAGCGAATATAATGTCGTTACAGAGGTAGATAGTTCCTCTCAAATAATAAAGTTTTAAGCAGCGGAAAATAAGATAAACAGCGCAGACGACTCCATCCCACAAGCAGCTCGACCAGGGCTACGCCTAATCATCCACACCTTCGGCATCACTGTAGAACTCCTCCTCTGATGAATGATTGCAAGGTGAGTATATGACATACTCAGTAAGCCACGCAGCAAATATGCAAATGCAGGGGATAACAAAGGATGGCATAATACATTCTCATTTGCATAAACAGCATTTAACAAGCATTTGAGAGAATAGTAAAACAGTTGCGTAATTAAGCAAGATTAAGTAAACACTATACAACACACCAGTGTTGCATAGGCCCAACCATTCCGAAAAACCAATCCCGGCTGCTCAGTTCTATCTCCAAACCAGGAATATACCATTCCAAACTAGGAGCTAAACAAATTATTATCATCATCATTTATTATGATGAGAGGTATGAAACTAATCACGAAAGACATTGTTAGAGCCGCCCATATCTACAGGCACGGCTATTCGAATAGTGTTACTCTGGCTAGAGGTGTACCACTGTACCCACAAGACACAACCTCAACATCATGTCAACCATGCGTCGCGATACTTAACAAGTACCCGAATAGAGATTGTGACAATACCCTCTGCATAATCACCCCCTTGTAAACAAGGCATGGACTCCCCAGCGACCCCAGTGGACTTATCTCTGCCACTTCACTGTCTGGTGCTCTACAATGAACCATACTATACAGAAAGTAAAGCCGTTGCCCACGCTAGCTTGTGGTTGGCACGGTTAATGTTTCACAACCAAAAATCGTGAACCGATCCTTAATTGTCATGAGCACGACCATCAAAACCATGTGCTCACAACCCAGCATTATCATATTTTAGTTGGCAAATTAATTATTTAACCAATCACGATTAACCATCGAGCTATCATTAAGCCATCATTAAATAATAGTGAATCATAAGTATCCCATTTATATGAGCTAGTGTCTCTAAGCATGGCTAAGCATCCTATACACTTTAGCTAAAACCATATAATGTTCTAGCTAATCCAATTATTAACCAATTGATAAAGAATAGGTAATCAATATCAAAAGGGCTATAACAAGGCAATAGGTTATTCCCACCCAATGACATTCAAAAATAAATGCAATAGTTGAATAGAAACAATAGCTTTAAACGGGATCAACATGCTCAAAGGGTTGTTTGGGATCTGTGTGACTTGCCTTGCTGGCCTTGGAACTCTTCAAAGTCTTCTCCTGCAAAATCAGACTCTCCGGGAACATCGGAATCTAAGGAGAAAAGAGCAAAATCACCAAAACAGCACATAAACAAGCATGAACAGTACATGTGGATATTTTTAACATGCACTTCTCAATTTTTGAAAAATTTAGAGACTTGAACCAACTAAATCCGAGCTAAGATGAATTAGTTATGAATTTTCAAAGATTAAATCGGATTAAATCATTTATATAGATTTTAATTGAATTTTGACGCAATAATGAATTATTTTTGAAAAGGAAAAGAGGATTATTGTGTCAGCGGCTCGGGTTCACGGTGGACCGGGTGCACGGCGGTGGTCTACGGAAACGAACGGCCGAGATCTATCCTAGGCGACGCGGCGATCCTTACGGCGGCGGCGGACCGGACGATAACGGCGACGAGGAAGAAGCGGCGGCGACGGTCGGGTTGACAACGACGGCGGTCTTCCGGCGATCCTCAGTGAAAACGGAGGACGGGACGAGGACGGCGACGACTTGGCGATCCCGACGGCGGCCTTTCCGAGCGACGAGGACGACCGAAACGGCGGCGGCGCACGCTGGACTTGCGGCGGTGACGACGGCGCACAGGTTGAACGCGGAGACGGCGCTTCAGGCGGCGGCGAGCTAAGGCGAAGGTGGCGGCGGACAGAGGAGGTCCCGGGGGCTAGGGGCGGCGACAAAGGCCCACGGCTGCCGGCGGCGGGAAGGAAAGTTAGGGTTCGGGAGAGAGAAAACGAATCCGATTTGAGATCGAATCCACCGATTTCCAAACCGAATTAGGCGACGATTCCAAAAGAGAAAAGATAGAGGGGATCCCGAGGATCATTTCCCCTCAATTGATTTCGCCGGAGAAGGAATGGAGCGACGGAATTGGAAGGGCGGCGGCGGCGAGGCTCGGCTAGGGTTTGGGCGTGAGGAGGATGACGAGTCTGACAGGTGGGCCACACCTGTCAGCGAGCGGGAATGCGCCCGCGCGGGCGGCTGCGGGCTGACTTGGGCCGGGGAGAGAGAGAGGAAGGTTTTGGGCCGACTTTCGGCCCAAAGCCAAAAGAAGACTTTTAAAACCTTTTTCTACTAAAATTATTCATGTAATGCAATTCCATTTATTAAAAATACTTCCTTGGCTCAAATAAATCCCAGAAAAATCTAGAAACTATAGAATCAAGTAAAGTATTTAATAAAATTTTATCTAGCCCATTTTTATATTGGAATTTATTATTTAAAATTAGATCTTCTCTTCTAGTCTTTTTAAAATCATTTCTAATAATTCCATTTAAACAACAATTTATAAATTTAGGATTTTAGGGTGTGACAGGACGCATCGGCGGCGGACGAGAACTTGCTGCTGGCCTTGGAGTTATATTGATCTCAATGCTATGCTTAGGCCATTGAATAAAGGTCCCACGTGCAGCCCCCCAAGGGTCAGAATCTCGTCATTAGGTGGGTGTGGGATAGTGTAGCCAACTCAATCGGGCTTCACTAAGTCCACCTGAACTTTGGCATTGCCGGCTAGCAGCTGCGCCCCATGAACTCAGGTCTCCGGGGTAGGCTTGAATGCTTGACCCTCTGCGACAGGAATTGCTAATCCTGGTGTCACCCTAACGACTTAGGGTACACGATGTGGGTTCCTGCGATAGATTCATTAGTGTCCTTTGTATATGTTGCAATGTATTGTGGTGCTAATACAATATATGCGTTATTAAGTTGTTTTTACCGTTATGTGGTCCACCGCGGCGGGGCCTTCAGGCTGTTCTGCCGGAGCCTCAGTTGATGCGCAGCTGCTACGCCGCTGCGTGGGGCTCACCTATACTATGGGACCGGGAGTGGCATCAGTCGACCTATCCCTGATGCGTGCCTCCATCTGAGCCTCCATACATAACAGCTCGGCAGTAAGCTCTTCTCTAAGGTCTTCTTTAAGCTCCTCCCGAAGTTGGGCCTTAATGCGTGCAGCTTTCTACTCCTTGGAAAGCTTGTGCTTCTTGTACTGCCATGCGTATTGGGGAAACCCAAACTTCCATGGAACATTGGAGCCAATGCCCCTTGTTCGTCCACGGTGTTCTTCGTTTCCCAACGCTTTCGTGAGGATGTCATCCTCACATTTTTGTGAGCAGACCTCTTGGGAGGCCTGTCTCTCAGCATTCAGTTCGACCTGGGGTACAGTAGGACGCGTTAGACAAAGAATACGATACAACATAATGAAACTTATTCTATGTGTTCAACTTACAATTTTCTGGTACACCGCTTGATCTTCAGGATTTGGGAACGAAAGAGTTCCGTCACTATTCTTCTACACCCTTGCCCTTGCCCAGTTCCTTGCCCGCTGGACCGGGATATCAGCAAGCACTTGCGGGGTGTTAGATTCCACTGCAGCTTCATCCTCCTTGTCCCATTCTGCCTATTTCCTCGCGTAGCCTCCAGTGCCAGGCCGGTGTGGGTGAAGGTTCCTTGCCTGCAGATAACGGTAGGCCTGGCTTTTTGCCCGAGACTCTTTCGTTGATTTGGCGGCATGGAACTCATCCCACACGGGTCGGGTGATGAATGGGTATTTCCCAAATGGTTCTGGCTGGGCGAGGTTGAGGACGTACTCCGTGACCAGCGTTGTCTTGAAATTTTTCCAACAATTCCCCATCTTGCGGATAGCCTACCGCTTGAGTCCTGCCTCGGCCTCTGTAGGGTATCGGAAGCTTTCGTTGAACTGCCTCCAGGCCTCTTCTTTTTCTTCTTGAGGGACTAGATCAATGTGGTCCTTCAGAATAGTGATGTTCCGCCTCCCTAGGACTCCACATATCGTAGGGAACTTTTTGACAGCTTTCGTCGGAGCCGTCGGATATCCAACATCGTCCACCTCGGTTATGGTGTAGACTTCCTTAGGAATCTTATTCTGGGTCCTAGGATACCGGCTCGAAGTAGTCCTAGTAGTGGTCGTCGACATTGGTTCGCCTTGTTGCGACATGTCCTATGTCACTGTTGTATGGGGAGAAAGTTCTTTTTAAACCCAAAATTGCATCTACACACATTCTCTGATGGTTTGATATACCTCTATCTCCTACCTGCGTTCGCCTCGTCGATGGAACCATAGCATCCATGCTCAATAGGGCCGGAGTAGCCGGGAACTCGACCTCGACATCAGTATCCCACTCTAACTTGCTATCAATGTCACTACCATAAAATAGTGGCAACGATAGCAAGTTCTAGTAGGATATGGATGTCGAGGTCGAGATCCCGTCTGCTCCGGCCCTAAGGAACATGGATGCTACATATCTGCTGACGAGGCGGACGCAGATAGAACACACAGGCAACCAAAACCCTTCCTATCCAAGATCCCTAATGTTATCATTAGCAAACTCCTAGATTGCGTCCAAGATCATTTCGTTAGGGAACCCTTATTCCCATAGATACAACAACCATGTTTGGATACTGAATTTATGGAATGGGGTTCCCTAAAGAAATGACCTTGAAAGCAATCTAGGATATTGGTAACGATAACATATTTCTACAAATGTTGTATTTGAACGAAATGTTCTGTTTACCAATTTGTCTTGGTCGGTACCGTGCAGGCAGTAACCCGACCAAACCAGATTTGGCAACTGGGACACTTCGTATTCTCCTAAATGCCATAATTTCAGTAACTTCATTTAATAACAGATTTCTATGCATATCCATCCCTATTCCCTCAAAATCACCCAAAACAGCCCATACTACACAAGTCACATATATATTATTTTTGTACCTAAAAAAACACAAGTCATGACATATAATAAGTTTGGCCTCAGTTTTGCTCAGAAATTATGCGTCAATTACCATCATTTGCAACTGCCCCCACCCCCAAAAGAAATTAAGAACAAGTGTAGAGGGTCTATCCATATGCAAAAAAGAAACAGCCATATAAAAACAGCCATAATAATTCAACCATCACAGCCCACATCAATTCATCCATCCCATTGGACCCAAAATATCCCAAAAATTTTGCAAAGAACCGTATAAGAACAAGTCTAGAGGGTCTGTCCTTATGCAAAAAAAAAAAAACAGCCATATAAAATATCCCATACTACCACTCCCCCCCAAATAAAATGAACAAGTGTAGATGGTCTGTTCTTATTGAAAAAACACAAAAATCACAAGTGTATATGGTATGTTCTGATGCATTAAAAACCCACATTTAAACCTAAACAAGAACAAGAGTGAGGCCAGCCCAAAAATGCATCCATTTTGCAAAACATCCCATACTGCCACTCCCCCCAGATAAAATGAACAAGTGTAGATGGTCTGTTCTTATTGAAAAAACCCCAAAAATCTCAAGTGTATAGGGTCTGTTCTTGAGCAATCATCATTGGCCATTCATCACAAATACATCCATCATAGCCCACAGCATACCAAGATGGCATTTCCCCCCAAAAATCACAAATTAATTCCATCACAGCCCACTGCATCCCAACATGGCATTTCTCCCAAAAATCACAAATTAATTCCATCACAGCCCAATGCATCCCAACATGGCATTTCCCCTAAAAATCACAAATTAATTCCATCACAGCCCACTGCATCCCAACATGGCATTTCCCCCAAAAATCACAAATTAATTCCATCACAGCCCACTGCATCCAACATGGCATTTCCCCCAAAAATCATGCAAAATTCATCCACTGCATAGCAATATCTAATTCATCCAACTATACAATGCAAAAAACATCCACTGCATCCACTGCATCCATACATCTAATTCATCCATACACTGCATCCACAATGCATAAAAAAAACGAGGGAGAGGAAGCGTACCTGGGAGGAGAAGAAGTGGCGGAGAGGAGGCCGGTGGTGGCGGCGGACTTGGAGAGGAGGCCGGCGGCATCGGGCTTGATGTCAGACTTGGCGGCGGGCTTGACGACGGTCGCTGAAGCGGCCGTGGCGTCGGTCTTGACGACTTGGCGGAGAGGAAGCTGGCGGCGGTGGACTTGGAGAGGAGGCTGGCGGTGGCGGTCTTGGTCGTGGAGGAGGCGCTAGCGGTCGGGGAGGGCAGATCTTGAACCGGGAGGCGGCGGCGGTAGTTAGGACGGCCGGATCCTCGACTAGGGAGGAGGCATCAGTGGATCTTGAACCGGGAGGCGGTGGCGGCGTCGAGGAGGAGGAGGTGGTGGTGGATCTTGAACTGGGAGGCGTGGAGGGAGGCAGTGGCGGTCGGGAGGTGACAGCTTGGAGGAGGAGGCGGCGGCGTTGGATCTTGAACCAGGGGGCGTGGAGGGAGGCGGTGGTGGATCTTGAACTAGGAGGCGTGGAGGGAGGCGGCGGCGGTCGGGAGGCGATGGCTTGGAGGAGGAGGAGGCGGCGTCAGCGGCGGCGGAGGAGGAGGAGGCGCCGGCGGCGGTGGATCTGAGAGAGTGAGAGGCGGCGTCGGCGGTGGATAAGGACCCGTGGATGAGGATTGACTAAGTAAACCCTAGTCAATCCTCATCTCTATCGGGTAGACTACTATGCCCGATGCGGATGACACTCATCCGTGATGGGCGTTAGTACTCTACCCGATACGGATGATACCTATCCGTGACAGGCATTAGAACTAAGCCTGATAGAGATGGAATAACCTCTATCGAGCATAGTACTAAAGCCTGTCACAGATGACTTATTAAAATATTTTTAAGTTATAACAATCATTTATAATTAACTTCTACCTGATTTAAAATTGCTATTACATTTGATTTATCACAAATAATTAACAAATGTCTTATTTACATAGTTTAAAATTCCTATTAATTTTTTAAAATCATATAATTGATAATTGCCTTTCTCACATATAGTTTAAAATTTCTATGAATTTTTTAAAAACATCTAATTGACAAATGCCTTTCTCACATATAGTTTATAATTCATATTACTTTTTTAAATTCATATAATTAACAATTGGCTATCTCACATATAGTTTAAAATAACAAGTATAATTTTTTAAAACCAAATAATTAACAAATCCATTTCTTCAAAGAGTTTTAACTAGAATGGCTCCAATACAAATTAAATACATTATTCACAGAGATTTGCCTTCCGAATGGTCTGAACGAACGTAAGCCACTTCGTTTTCGGGATCATCGTCAAGGTCGATCTGAGGTCTGACATGAAGATTCTTGTTGTATTCTTCTTCATCGATGACGTTGTCCACCCCCACAATTCTTCGCTTGCCATCCCTTACGACGTGCATCTTCTTGTTTGCGGGGTCTTTTATGTAGAAAATCTGTTCGACCTGCTTCGCTAGTACGAATGGTTCGTCTGCGTATCCAACCTTGGCCAGGTCCAGTAATGTGAAGCCTTCCTTGTCGACCTTGACACCTGTGCGGATATTCACCCAACTGCAACGAAACAAAGGGACTTTGAAGTTCAGATAGTTCAGCTCCCATATCTACTCTATGCGGCCATAGTATGTGCTCGATCTACCCTGATCCTGATATGCATCTATACGGACTGCACTGTTTTGCACTGTGCTTTTCTCATCTTGTGTGACGGTGTAAAATGTGTATCCATTGATATCGTACCCTTGCCATGTGTCAACATCCCAAGATGGACCCCTTGCCAACCTTTGTAATATCTCACTTGGGCCATCGGTCGACCGTGCTACACGATCCTTGAACCATTCGTTGAAGCGAGCACCATGTGCTCTGTTGATCCAAATATCTGATTGACCAATATTGTCCTATCGGACCTTCGCTAAATGCTCCTCAAAGTATGGGGTTACTTCAGCCATATGTTGCAGCACTGCGAAATGAGCCTGCGCATAGGAAGCTTGATCGGGAACAATTCTTTTTCTGCCAGTTGTGCCGACACCTGCCAACCTTCCTTCGTGGCGAGACGCAGGAACTCCGATAGGATCAGTCTCGGCCATGTAATCGATACAAAACTCAATGGCTTCCTCGGTCGTGTAACCTTCAATGATGCTCCCCTCTGGTTTTGCTCTGTTCCGAACATAGGACTTCAGAATTCCCATGTACCTCTCGAATGGCAACATTTCTCTCATAAAAGCCAGCCCACATATTTTTGTTTGCTTCACTAAGTGAACAGTGAGATGAACCATGATATCAAAGAAAGCCAGTGGAAAATACATCTCCAAGTGACACAGGGTACTGACAATATCGGCCTGCAACCCATCTTGGTCTTCTGGATCTATAATCCTCTGACCGATTGCATTGAAGAAGGCACAAAGCCGTTGGATCGTGTGACGGATTTGTGGTGGTAGAATGGCTCTGATAGCAACTGGCAAGATCTGTATGATTAGCACGTGGCAATCGTGAGACTTCATTCCAACCAGCTTTAGATCCTCCAATTTAATGCACATACTTATTCTCGCGCAATAGCCCGAAGGAACTTTAATATCTGCCAGACATGGTAGCATTTCGATCTTCTCATCCTTCGACAATGTGAGGCAAACTGGTGGGAGGTACACTCTTCCTGTCTTCTCATCTGTAACAGGCTGAAGTTCACTGCGAATGTTCATCTCCTATAGATCGAGACGCGCATTCAACCTGTCCTTTGTCTTGCCAGGCATATTCAACAATAGCCCCAGCAAGCTATCGCACACATTCTTCTCTACGTGCATCAGATCAATACAATGACGGACCTCAAGATCTTCCCAGTAAGGTAGCCGCCAAAATATGGATTTTTTTCTTCCACATCCTCTTCTTGTCCTCCTTGCTACATTTTCTTTTCTTCCCAAATTCGTTAGTAATGTCCTTCACCATGTTGTGTACCTGATCTCCGGACAAATCCGCAGGGGCAGACCCAAGTTCTTTTCTTACCATTGAAAATTTTCTTCTTTCTTCTTAAGGCGTGCCGTAGGGGGAGCCATCTCCTATGACCCATGTAAACCATCTTTCTTGATTTCTTCAGCCACCTACTGCGTGTATGTTCCATACAGTCAGAGCATGCCTTCTTTCCTTTCACGGTTTGTCCAGAAAGATTACCCAGCGCGGGATAATCATTAATGGTGCAGAACAATAGAACTCGTAGCGTGAAGTTCTCCTGACCATATGCATCCTAAGTTTCCACACCCTCTTTCCACAAAATCTCAAGGTCATCGATAACAGGCTCCAAGAAGACATCGATGTCATTGCCCGATTGTCTTGGACCTTGGATTAACAAGCACAACATAATATATTTCCTTTTGAGCACAACCATGGCGGGAGGTTATAGTTCGCAATAAGAACTGGCCAAGTGCTGTGAGAACTGCTCATGTCTCCGAAAGGATTCATGCCATCCGTACACAAACATGTCATCATGTTTCTAGGGTCGGCAGCAAAGTCTTTGTGCTTTCGATCGATATTCCTCCATTGAATCGAATCCGCAGAGTGTCTTAGCAAACCGTCATTCCTTCTCTCTGTGGCATGCCAACGTACTAACTTTGCTTCATTAGGGTTGGCAAATATTCTCTTGAAATGATCAATGATTGGTAGATACCACACAACCTTCGCCAGACCACCCCGCTTTGACTTCTTTCCCTCCCCCGTGCTCTTCTTTCGCTTGTATCGAGAAGCCTTGCAGACAGGACAAGCATCTAAGTCCGCGTATAGCTTGTGGTACAATATGCAATCGTTTGTACATGCGTGAATTCTCCGGACCTCTAACCCTAGGGGACACAGAACCTGTTTTGCTTCATATGTCGTCTCGGGCAATGTGTTCTCCTGAGGAAGCATGTCCTTCAGTATTCCCAAAAGTTCTATAAAACTCTTGTCTGACCATCCACTACTAGCCTTCAACTTCATTAGGTCTAATGTTGCTGATAATTTGGTGTGCTTTGGCTTGCATCCTGTGTATAGAGGAGTCTCCGAGTCACTGACCAACCTGCTGAACTTCATGGAATCTCTCTTGTTCATAGCTGGGTCATCAACGTCACGTAACATGTCTTGCAGCATATCAGGGTCCACATCAACCATTTCACTGCCCAATGGAGATGGGACAAACATGTCATGCTCTTCTTCATCTCCTTCTTCATGATTGCTTGCACCACTTCCGTCTGCAGCTGCACCATCAGTACCCAGATCTTACTCTCCATGCTTCACCCAGCATGTGTATCTCTCCATGAATCCCCGGTGTATCAAGTGAGCGTGAACTTCCTTTTCATCGTCCAACCAAATCTCATTCCTGCAATCGCTACATGGACAACACATGTACTTGTCGTTTCTTCTTATCCTATCCTCCACTGTGGCTTTCATAAAACTTAATACGCCATCTCTATACTCTTTGTACTGACGCCTCAAGCCAGTCGTGTACATCCATCTTCGATCCATCGCTGAACAATGAACAAAATATTAGTTAACATCTCATAACATAAGTACTACTAAATTAATAGGAAATGATTAGTACTATTTTACTTACTTTTATGATTTTCCTGTTTTTCTTTGCAAAAAGATTACAAAAATTCGCCCCCTTCAACCTCCCACCAAAATAGTGAACAGTGGGATAACTACAGACAACGGATTGCTGGAGTATATATAGTGTGCAAAGTATATCTCAATCGGGCCAAAAAAATATCATCTCTAACGGGCACACACTAATCTCTAACGGGCAGAAATAGAAGCCCGACACCGATAAGAGTCATCGATGACGAACATTCAGGCCTTCTCAATAGGGCCTTATTTGGAGCCCGTCACCGATGACACTCATCTGTGACGGGCTCAGTATTTGGGCCCGATTGAGATAGTGGAGGTCATTTCAATTGGGCCTAACTTCGAGCCCGTCACAGATGAGTGTCATTGGTGACAGGCTATAGGAATATGCACCCCGACGAGTACATCTACAAAGGCAAAAATTTAGGCCCGATTGAGATGACTTCGTTCTGACGGCCCACGTTGCCCAGGCATGTGATGGGCCGTCACAGATGAGAGGATCTGTACTAGTGGGCCCTCGCCGCTGACCATCGTCACCGCCGTCCACGCCACAACGTTGAAATGTACAGGCTGCCACATTGAGGAAGCCGTCCCTCCAACAGGAATTGACGCCGTCACCCGCCTTCAATTATCTTGTGCCACCCCACCAGTCAGAACCGGTGCCATAGCCCCTACCAATACCGTCTAACCACCGCCTCCATCGCAGCCTCACCACCTTGCCAAGCAAAGCCAAGACTAATGCCCGTCTCCAACGTCATTGTGCCCCCACCATTTGGAGCCAAGCCAAAGCCTCACCACCACCATCCTAGCAGTTGTGAAGTAGCGGCTACCCAAGGTGAATGGCGAGACAAAGGGGAGACATGACCCTCCACCCAACTGCCTGCCACCATAATAATCAGGTGCTGCCTGTCAGCCTATATAGGCGTGCCACCACCAAAGTCAAGAGTGAGTCATAGTGGATATGGATCTAGAAGAGAGAGTGATAAGGACACGGCTACGGTGCCCGGACCAATCTTTCACCGTAATCAAAAGATAGCTGATAATACAAATCACAATATATGTATCAACAATATATATAAATTGAGCAGCAATTAATTCTCAAACAAACTAGCGGAACCAAATAGCCACGCCATAAAATATACTGACAAAATAGTTGTGCAAATCTTGCAAATATACTCCAACCGTGCGGCAAGGAAGTCACATGATCAGAGAACGAAGACTTTTGTAGAACTCCAAGATGTGCCCAAGAAATTGATTCCCGATCACACTCCTCCAAACCCGAACTTTTGGCTGGCGGCTTCAATGGATTATGGTCGATGGATTCACCATTAACCTGTTAGACTTTGCTCTAGGATCTGTTAACGACCAAATTTGGTAACTTCAATATCGGAGATGAAGGTCGGACCGAAGCGGAATCCAAGACGAAGATTGTTGCGGAAACAGGGCAAGAATCGGCTGCAATCTAAATCAGCTACGGTCAGGATCGACAGAGTTTGAGTCGGACAGAGCTAGCCGATACAGCCGATTCCGACAATACGACTCGGTGTACGTCATCGTGTTGAGTTAATGTGCTTCATGGTGATTGCCACGCAAGGATAGAGTCCTGAGAAGGCAATTGTTTCTATTAATTAGGATATTCTATGTAATTTCCTTAGAGATATGTTTGGGCAAAAGTCTGCCGTAAAGACTTATGATATCTTAGAGTTTGTTAGAGGTAATAGTCGTGTCCGGTATGGACATATCTTGTAATTCTCGGGTATAAATAGACCCCGAGCCCTATGTAAAAAACACACATTCAATACAATCTCGGCACATCACCACCCTTTTGCTTTAGTTTTATTTCGACGAGTTCTTGCTTTCATGTTGAGCTGCATCGGTTTCGATCTTCAACAAGAGGTAAAACTTGTTATGACGACTTGTGTTCTCAGGATTAGTGCTTCCATCTTCATGACACTCTAATCTTGTTTATGTAATTCGTCGAGTTATCATATATCTCACATAATCTTTGATAACATCATTATCTAACCTATAATCGGCTAATATCTGTTAATGGAAGGCAGCCGATTAGGTTAGACAACGACGTTAACTTAGACTACGTGATATATCTACCACTCTATGAAACATCCAGCGGCTTGATTGTCTAGATATTGTTCTTCTTTTCATACTTAATGTTGCATCAGTTGAGTTTGATCTATTAAGTCGTGCTTAGAACTGTAATCTCTAGCCTGCTTTCTGGTTGCTGATTAGGGTAGTATCGGAGTTTCAGCCGATCTTACCTCATTTGACTACTTTTATTCTATATGCTTAATCTATATGTTAAATCTTCCCTTTATGTTAAGATCTTGTCGCATCTAAGTATATTAAGCTTCCGTTTGATATATTCTACTTGCTTTAATATCTTAATATAGAGTGGTATCGAAGTATTAGCCGATACACGCTAGATTTATCTGATCGGCTATGTTATGAATATATATAATCCCACTATTAATATATATTTCGATCTAAGTGATTTATACTGTCTCGGCAAGGCGACCGATCTATCCCAATCACTTGATTTAAGTATATATTGATATAAGGATTATATATCATTAATATCTACAGCCGATCGAGTAGATTTAGTTCTGAGTTGTTTATTAACACACGCCGACCGATGTATATATGACATCGGCTTAAAATAAATGATATGTCATCGGCTACCTCTAAAACCAGGGATTAGACCGCACCAGCAGCCTCCGAGGAGATGCAAAGCCGATATGCTTGAACCTGTCAAGGCTGAAATCAAACGTTTGTATGATGCTGGTTTTATTTGTCCTTGCCGATATGCTGAATGGGTTTCTAGTATAGTTCCTGTTATCAAGAAGAACGGTAAGGTGAGGGTATGCATTGATTTCAGAGATTTGAATAGAGCTACCCCAAAGGACGAATATCCAATGCCAGTGGCCGATCAGTTGGTTGATGCTGCTTCAGGGCATAAGATATTAGGTTTTATGGATGGAAACGCGGGATATAATCAAATCTTTATGGCCGAGGAAGATATACATAAGATGGCTTTTAGGTGTCCTGGTGCAATTGGCTTGTTTGAGTGGGTTGTAATGACTTTCGGCTTGAAGAGTGCTGGAGCTACGTACCAAAGAGCTATGAATTATATATATCATAATTTGATCGGCTGGTTGGTTGAAGTCTATATTGATGATGTGGTTGTTAAATCAAAAGAAATAGAGGACCACATAGCCGATTTGAGAAAGGTTTTCGAGAGGACTAGGAAATATGGCTTGAAGATGAATCCGACAAAATGTGCTTTTGGTGTATCGGCTGGCCAGTTCTTGGGATTTCTTGTTCACAAGAGGGGGATTGAAATAACTCAGAGAAGTATCAATGCGATCAAGAAGATTAAGCCTCCGGAAAACAAGACAGAGTTGCAGGAGATGATCGGCAAAATTAATTTTGTTCGAAGGTTTATCCCTAATTTATCTGGAAGGCTGGAACCTTTTACACCATTATTAAGATTGAAGGCCGATCAGCAATTTACTTGGGAGGTAGAACAACAGAAGGCTTTGGATAATATTAAAGAATATTTGAGTTCTCCTCCGGTGTTGATTCCTCCGCAAAAAGGGATTCCTTTCCGGTTATATTTGTCGGCCGGTGATAAGTCAATCGGCTCGGTCTTGATTCAGGAGTTAGAAGGAAAAGAGAGGGTTGTGTTCTATTGAAGCCGTCGGCTCTTGGATGCAGAGACTAGATATTCTCCTGTGGAGAAGTTATGCTTGTGTTTGTATTTTTCATGTACAAGGTTAAGGCATTATTTAATCTCCAACGAATGCACTGTTATATGCAAAGCCGATGTTGTCAACTATATGTTATCGGCTCCTATTTTGAAAGGAAGGGTTGGAAAGTGGATATTTTCCTTGACTGAGTTTGATCATCAGTATGAGTCACCGGAGGCGATCAAAGGACAAGCTGTAGCCGATTTTATTGTTGATCATCGTGATGATTCCATCGGCTCTGTTGAGGTTGTGCCATGGACTTTATTCTTCGATGGGTCAGTTTGTACTCATGGTTGTGGTATCGGCTTAGTTATAATTTCCCCTCGGGGGGCATGCTTTGAGTTTGCTTATACTATTAAACCTTATGCGACTAATAATCAAGCTGAGTATGAGGCAATTCTAAAGGGGTTGCAGTTGCTCAAGGAAGTTGAAGCCGATACTATTGAGATCGTGGGGGATTCTTTGTTGGTAATCAGTCAATTGGCAGGAGAATATGAATGCAAGAATGACACGTTAATGGTTTATAATGAGAAATGCCAAGAACTGATGAAGGAATTTTGGCTGGTAACTTTGAAACACGTGTCCCGAGAGCAGAATGTTGAAGCTAATGACTTAGCCCAAGGGGCATCGGGATATAAGCCGATGATCAAAGATATTCAGATTGAAGTCGCTGCCATAACAGCCGATGATTGGAGATATGATGTCCATCGGTACTTGCAGGATCCATCTCAGTCGGCTTCTCGGAAGTTAAGATATAAAGCGTTCAAGTATACATTGTTGGATGATGAGCTTTATTATCGGACGATTGATGGGGTATTTCTTAAGTGTTTGAGTGCCGATCAGGCGAAGGTTGCAATCGGTGAAGTTTATGAAGGGATATGCGGCACTCATCAGTCGGCTCATAAAATGAAGTGGTTGCTTCGACGTGCCGGATATTTTTGGCCAACGATGCTGCAGGATTGTTTCAGATATTATAAAGCTTGTCAAGATTGTCAGAAATTTGGAGCGATCCAGAGAGCGCCGGCATCGGCTATGAATCCTATTATTAACCCATGGCCTTTTAGAGGTTGGAGAATTGATATGATCGGCATGATTAATCCACCCTCGAGTAAAGGACATAAATTTATATTGGTGGCAACCGATTATTTTACCAAGTGGGTAGAGGCGATTCCTTTAAAGAAAGCTGATTCTGGGGACGATATACAGTTCGTTCAAGAGCATATAATCTATCGATTTGGTATCCCTTAAACTATTATGACCGACCAAGGTTCAATTTTCGTATCCGATGAGTTTGTTCAGTTTGCCGATAGCATGGGAATTAAATTGTTGAATTCTTCACCGTATTATGCACAAGCTAATGGGCAGGCCGAGGCATCTAATAAGAGCTTGATCAAGTTGATTAAGAAGAAAATTTCTGATTATCCTCGGCAATGGCATACTCGGTTAGCTGAAGCATTGTGGTCTTATCGGATGGCTTGTCAAGGATCGATACAGGTTCCTCCATATAAACTTGTTTAAGGTCATGAAGCTGTTTTACCATAGGAAGTTAGAATCGGCTCGAGAAGAACGGAGCTGCAAAATACTTTAACAGCCGATGAGTATTATAACCTTATGGCCGATGAAAGGGAAGATCTGGTTCAATCGCGGTTGCGAGCCCTTGCAAAGGTTACTAAGGATAAGGAGCGAGTTGACCGGCATTATAATAAGAAAGTAGTGCCCAAGGATTTTTCGGAAGGTGAACTTGTATGGAAGTTGATTCTGCCGATTGGGACTCGGGATAGCAAATTCGGCAAGTGGTCACCGAATTGGGAAGGACCGTTCCAAATTCATAAAGTGGTATCTATGGGAACTTATATGTTGCAAGGACTCGATGGGGAAGTTTATGGCAGAGCATTAAATGGCAAATACTTGAAGAAATATTATCCCAGTGTTTGGGTTAACGCATGATCAGCTAGTGTTGCCGATACATGATAGCCGATGTGTTTACATCGCCTTGAGATGGCCGATATTGTTATATCGCCCTTAGTTGTTTTTCAATATTGTAATCAGTTATGGTTTGCCGATGTACAAATGGCCGATATTGTTATATCGCCCTTAGTTGTTTTTCACTATTGTAATCGGTTGTGGTTTGCCGATGTACAAATGGCCGATATTGTTATATCGCCCTTAGTTGTTTTTCACTATTGTAATCGGTTGTGGTTTGCCGATGTACAAATGGCCGATATTATTATATCGCCCTTAGTTGTTTTTCAATATTGTAATCGGTTGTGGTTTGCCGATGTACAAATGGCCGATAATTGTTATATCGCCCTTAGTTGTTTTTATAATTTTATCAATGTTTTTGACATTGTAAAATTCAGGGGGCATATATAGGAGTGATGGAAATTTTTGAGCAAATTTTACAGTTGTATTAATCGGCACAAGGGGTTATAAAGACAGCAAAGTAATTAGAGTATCTTAGCTGATTACAAAAGAATCTTCTAAAGTCTATTACATAGAAAGTCATTGAGACAAGTATCGTTGGATAGCTGAAATGGCCCTTTGCCTAATTTGTTCTATTCCTTCAATAGCTTGGGCATCTTGAGCATCAGTTTCAGGGATGACTTTCAGGGACTTGGTCATATCAGCAACATTCTTGATAGCCGATTTTAACCTTGCTTTTTGTTTTCCGATGGATTGAGGGAGATCGGCTAACTTCTTGTGCTCTAGATCCAGCTCAGCATTGCATTTTTGAAGTTGTGTCAAGAGGTCAATCTTGCGAGCTTCAAGCCGATCAATATTGGATTTGATCGGGCCTTCAGATAACCGATCAAGCTTGGCTTTCTCTTCATGAACAAGCTGCCGATTGGCCTGGATTGTGGCTTCAATGTCTTTACGCTCTCGACGCTCGGCTAATCTCAGCTTGGCCTTTTCCAGCTTAAATTGATGCTGCTCAAGATAAACAGCTGGAGTAAGGATATCGACTAACTCATCTGGGATTTGAGTTTGGACCTCATGAAGCCGAGTCCTAATTGATCCACAGTCGGCTATCTACCGACGATGCCTCTAGCCGATGAGAGATATCTTCAAGAGTTTTTTTTCACATCATCGGACAAAGGAGCTAGAGCTTTGCTGGTGGTGTCAGCTTCTGTCTCTTCATCAAGATAATCTCTAATATCAAAAGAGAAAAGATCGGCTAAAACCTGCAGTGATGATTCAAAGAGAGTTAGAAGATCAAATAGGCATAGCCGATCTACATATGTTGGTCATAAGAAACTTACTGGGATAGTAGGAGCAGTTGGTTGAACTTCTTCTTCTATATGATGACTCCCTGCAACCGATGGGGTCCGATCACTTGATGATTGTTGAACAGGAGGAGAAGGAGGCTGAAAATAGACAAGTGTTATACAAAATCGGTTGAGATTAACTGATGAAAGAATTAAGACTATTTTACCGGTGGAGCTGGTTTAGATGTCATTGCAGCCGATTTCTTCTTCACAGCAGTCTTCTTTTTCTGCAGTTATCAAGTATGTGAGTAATCGGCCATAAAATGAAATGATTACAAAAGTGGTCAGAGAAAGCTGCTTACTCCTGAAAAGTGAGCTGGAGCAGAGGGAGTTGGAGGGGCCTGCTTAGGCGAAGCCGATGGTGTTCTTTCAGTATCGCTCACTTCGACTGCAGCTTGGTCAACGTCTTCCTCGATTTCCTCTTCATCCAGAGCTTGTTCAATGGATGGATCTAGGGTAGGCAAATCATCAGCTGGTTTAGCTTTCTTTGTCTTAGTCTTCTTCTTTGGAGCCGGGGCTAAAATATCTACAGCCGATGATCTGGTTTTCCTCTTCTTGCCGGCATCAGCTGGTTCTCTGATGAGTCCTTGAAGAAGAGCTGAAGTCTTGGGGGCATCGTAGCCGATGACAGGGGTGATGGCCCACCTCCATTGGGAATCAAGCCTGGGGCATACTCAATGTCTTTACCTCTATTGCTTTGACGAGGAGGGGAGGATTCTGTTGTCTACAAATCAAAAACAAGATTAGTTAAGATTAGTCGGCTAAGCAGTTATTCAAATGAAATCAAGTGAGTTAAGACTACTTGAGGGACAAAATCTGGGAAGAGGTTTGTCATGTACATTGAAGCAGGTTGATGAAACAGATGCAGCTTCCATTCACCCCACCATCTGTAGAAGTTTCTACTCCTGAATTTTGCCGACTCTATGCTTTCAATGCTGCTCAATGGAGGTCCCTGAAGGTTGAGCAGCCGATCCATCATTAAGGTTGATGAAATCTCTCCTCGGCATTGGATCTTATCGGCAAAAAATAAGCCGATTGGGAGTTGGCCCATTCCAAATTGTCTAGCTGAACTCATTGGGTGATAGAATTCATAAGAAGCTTAGATGTTTCTTCCCTGATGGATGCCGACCTGAAGAATGCATGGGCTGATTGCAGCTGTGAAGACTTCCCTGGATTTTTGGTACCTTTCATGATTAATATCTTCGAATCTGAAATCTGATGGGAGCTCGAAGTCTGCCAAGTTTTCATAAGGGAACCAAACTCGAGCATCTTTTTGAAAACCTTCATAAAAGCTGCAGAACCAGTCTTTGAGCAGTTCGGCTGATAATTTTGCTCCAGCATCGGCCGGTGTGGATGCGTATTCTCCATATGACATACATCGGCGATGAGTGCGTTCGTCGTCATCTTCTATGATCGGCTCTAGTCTTGGGAATTCGGCTTCTGTTACGGATGGCCGATTGACAACTTTCATGACTACTAGATTTAGCCAAGTCTGCAGTAGCCACCATGGTCCACCTGCTCCAACTACTAAGCCAATAGCCAACTTAGCCGATGCACTGTTTAGCATTTGGTACAAGTAGCCAAGGAGGATCTTTCCTAAAGGGAATTGTTTCTTTGTCTCCAGGGCTTCGGCTATAAACTGCCAGTTGGTTGTAGGGCCACAGCTTGATCCACAGAAGAGGAATTTCTCTAGCCACATTAACAAGAAAGCTGCATGTTCTCGGGGGGTGACTAAACCTTGGCCCATGTATGCTGCGACATAACCTGACCAACCTCCTATGCTCTTGGTTTTGAAGTCATATTGGTTCTTTATGTTCAGATTCATGGGATTATCCGATGAAGTGATATCCAAACCCTTGATCATAATGATGTCTACGAGAGTTGGGGTCATCGGCCCTTGGTTAAATAAGAAGGCATTGATAGTGTTTGACCAGAAATAGGAGGCAGCTGACATTAGGGGTTCATCTTTGGCTGGTGTTTGCTATGGTTAGGTCAAGTGCTTGGCCGATTCCGATTTCATCCCAGTGAACTCTTTTGCTAGCCGACATACGCCTGAACCATGTAATCCAACTTTTCTCGGGTGGAGTTTTTTCTAGAGACGGTCAAGATTTGAAGGTATTCTTCCAGTGACCTAGATCTGGGTTGGTTAATCTGAAGGGAATCCTATTGGTTTCACCAATGATAAACTCGGTGGGATCAGGGTTGCCGACTGGGCCAAGAAAATAGTGGTTTTCATGGGACAAGCTTGGAATTGCTACCAGATTGGACAGGTGCTACAGATTTAAACAAGAATAGAGAGAAAGAAAACAAGATAAGGCGAGAGAAAACCAATCTGCTGCAAAAGAGGGGGATCTAGCCAATAGGAACTTACCTCAGCGTACTCAGCTGACGGCGCGGCAGACGGGCTGGCGGAAGAAGACATCATCACAGGCGGAGGTCTGGCCAGAGATGAAGTCGCCTAGGGATCACCTTGCATGTCGGGGAAATCGTCGGAGAGAGAAGACGGAATTCGCTTAAGCGGTGAAAACGGAAGTCACGGTGTGTAAATTCTCGGGGGCAATGGTTAGTATTTAAAGCACTGTGTAACGGTCGGAAAACGGCGAGTGCGATTTTCACTCAGAGTCGGTGTATGGCAAATCCGAAACATTATCTAATACTCCGGACTTAGGGGGCATGTGTAAACGACCAAATTTGGTAACTTCAATATCGGAGATGAAGGTCGGACTGAAGCGGAATCCAAGACGAAGATTGTTGCGGAAACAGGCAAGAATCGGCTGCAATCTAAATCGGCTACGGTCAGGATCGACAGAGTTTGAGTCGGACAGATCTAGCTGATACAGTCGATTCCGACAATACGACTCGGTGTACGTCATCGGGTTGAGTTAATGTGCTTCATGGTGATTGCCACGCAAGGATAGAGTCCTGAGAAGGCAATTGTATGTATTAATTAGGATATTCTATGTAATTTCCTTAGAGATATGTTTGGGCAAAAGTTTGCCGTAAAGACTTATGATATCTTAGAGTTTGTTAGAGATAATAGTCGTGTCTGGTATGGACATATCTTGTAATTCTCGGGTATAAATAGACCCCGAGCCCTATGTAAAAAACACACATTCAATACAATCTCGGCGCATCGCCACCCTTTTGCTTTAGTTTTATTTCGACGAGTTCTTGCTTTCAGGTTGAGCTGCATCGGTTTCGATCTTCAACAAGAGGTAAAACTGGTTATGACGACTTGTGTTCTCAGGATTAGTGCTTCCATCTTCATGACACTCTAATCTTGTTTATGTAATTCATCAAGTTATCATATATCTCACATAATCTTTGATAACATCATTATCTAACCTATAATCGGCTAATATCTGTTAATGGAAGGCAGCCGATTAGGTTAGACAACGACGTTAACTTGGACTACGTGATATATCTACCACTCTATGAAACATCTAGCGGCTTGATTATCTAGATATTGTTCTTCTTTTCATACTTAATGCTGCATCAGTTGATTTCGATCTATTAAGTCGTGCTTAGAACTGCAATCTCTAGCCTGCTTTCTGATTGCCGATTAGGGTAGTATCGGAGTTTCAGCCGATCTTACCTAATTTGACTACTTTTATTCCATTTGCTTAATCTATATGTTAAATCTGCCCTTTATGTTAAGATCTTGTCGCATCTAAGTATATTAAGCTTCCGTTTGATATATTCTACTTACTTTAATATCTTAATATAGAGTGGTATCGGAGTATTAGCCGATACACGCTAGATCTATCTGATCGGCTATGTTATGAATATATATAATCCCACTATTAATATATATTTCGATCTAAGTGATTTATACTGTCTCGGCAAGGCGACCGATCTATCCCAATCACTTGATTTAAGTATATATTGATATAAGGATTATATATCATTAATATCTACAGCCGATCGAGTAGATTTAGTTCTGAGTTGTTTATTAACACACGCCGACCGATGTATATATGACATCGGCTTAAAATAAATGATATGTCATCGGCACCTAGCCGATCGGCTATCATTTATGGATTTGACTACGGTTTCTTTGTTTTTATTTCTTGTTAATTGCAGGATCAAATCAACTGGCACGCTCATACATCTGAAGGCGAGTTTTGGACCTACACTGGAGTTAAGCAGATCTCCCAGGCCTCGTGTTTTCTGTCAACTAGATCAGCTAGGTTTAGATCTAGTCGGGTGGATCTATTGGTTTGATGTTTGAACAATAGAGATTGAAAACGGGAGAGGGTTTAGATAGACCGACCGGTTGAGGTGTTGGAGGATGAAGAAGTGCCGGCCGTCGTCGTCGTCATCGCGTGTTTGTCGTGGATGCGGCGCCGGTGAGGTCGACGGCGATGACCGCTGCGGCAGTGGTGGTTGTAGTCATCCCGGCGAGGCGTGGCACGGCGGTGGCGTCTTCCTATCACTGGCTGCGCCCCCTCTCGATCGGTTAGGGTTTTGTGGGGTGGAGTGGCGGCGGCGACGAACCTCATACCGTGTGCCACCCCGGCCTCCACCCCCTTTTATATGGCGCAGTGTGACGGGGGCTCACCAGCCATTGGGCTGGGCGCCCCCGATATGGGCGTGGGTCAAGGCCCCCTTTAGCCGTTGGGCTCAAGGGGAGGGAGATCCATCTAACATTCTCCCCCTTGATATCACTATTTCTTTTAGCCTTTTTCTATTCCATCACAGATTTGCACATAGAGCATGTTTCATCGTCATGGTCAATCACCGATGGATTCGATAGCCACTATACACATCTCTATTCAAAAACAGATATTTTAACTTTTTCGGCCCTGTAGTCCAGGATTCATAAGGCTTCCCTTAAACCCTTGCCGGCTACATGTTCCTTGAACACGTTGGGTGGTAGGCCTTTCGTGAGCGGATCCGCGAGCATCCTTTCTATTCTAATGTGCTCTAGACTGATTGTTTGATCCCGGACTTTGTCCTTCACAACATAGTACTTTATGTCAATGTGTTTGGCAGCACCACTTGACTGATTGTTGTGAGCGTACATTACTGCGGGTTCGTTGTCGCAGTATAACATTAGTGGTTTCTCAATACTGTCAACCACCTTTAAACCGGGTATGAACTTCTTTAGCCAGTTCACCTGCTCCGTTGCCTCATAACATGCTATAAACTCGGCATACATAGTAGACCCTGCAGTGATAGTCTGTTCTGAGCTTTTCCATGAAATAGCTCCTCCTGCTAGGGTGAACACGTATCCCGATGTTAACTTTGTATTATCTTTTGCAAGGTCAGAATCTGAATACCCCACTATCTGGAGCGATTCTGATCTTCTGTAAGACAACATGAGGCCTTTTGTTCCTTGCAAATAACGCAAGACTTTCTTTACCAATTCATTTCTAGTGCTCTAGGCCTGAATTACTGTAGTCAGGTCGTGTGCACACTTGCACGTACTGTAGGCTTCCTACAGCTGACGCATATGGCTTTGTTTTCATTTCATTGAGCTCATACTGATTTCTGGGACATTGCGATGCCCCATACTTTTCCCCTTTGACTATAGGAGCAGGTGTAGCACTGCATCTGTACATGTTGAATTTCTTCAACACCTTTTCTATATGTCTTTTGAGAAAGTCCCAATGCATACTTTGTTCTATCTCGGTGAATCTCTATGCCCAAAACATATGAAGCCTCACCGAGGTCTTTCATGTCAAAGTTTGAGGACAAGAATTTCTTTGTTTCCTGTAGTAGACTGACATCACTACTAGCCAGTAGAATGTCATCCACATACAGAATTAGGAAAATAAATCTCCCATTCTTAAACTTTGAATAAATACAGTTGTCCTCGACATTCTCTTGAAACCCAAATTTCTTTATTGTTCCATCAAACTTCAAGTACCACTGTCTCGAAGCTTGCTTTAATCCATAAATGGATCTCTTTAGATGGCATCCCATATTTTCGTTTCCTTTCATGACAAAACCTTTCGGTTGTGCCATGTATACTTTTTCCTCCAAATCTCCATTTAGAAATGCCGTTTTTACATCCATCTGATGTAATTCCAAATCATAATGTGCCACCAGTGCCATTATAATCCTGAAGGAATCTTTACAAGAGACAGGAGAAAATGTCTCATTGTAATCAATCCCTTCTCGTTGCGTGAAGCCTTTTGCCACAAGTCGCGCTTTAAACTTTTCTATATTCCCTCTGGAGTCATATTTGGTTTTGTAGACCCATTTACAGCCTACTGTTTTGGCTCCTTTAGGAATTTCTTCTAAATCCCAAACATCGTTTAGTTTCATTGATTTCATTTCATCTTTCATGGCTTCCAACCATTCAGATGAGCGAGCACTTCTCATGGCCTCTTTATATGAGGTGGGATCATCCTCCATATGCGACTCTTCTATATTATAAACTTTATAGTCATCACGGATAGCCGATCTTCTGACTCTTTCAGACCTTCTAGGGGCCTCCACATTTAGCACATCATGTACCTAAAGCTCTTGTTCAGTCTCCTGTACTGGCACATTATCTGTTTGAGGCTGTTGCAGCTCCTCCTCTGGTGTGGCAACCATTTCTGTTGAATCCTGTATAACAGGTTCCTCATTTTCATTCATTGTTGCCACAGGAGAGGTAACAACAGGTGCTGGTACTGCAATGACACGCATTGCAGGCACAACATCAGCAGGTAGAGAGAAGAAAGGTTCCTGAGTCGACGGAGTGGGTACAGACACCCGCCTCTCCTCAAGATCTATTTCTCAAACTACCGAGCTCCCCCTAATCATTTCGTCTTCAAAGAAGACATCATGTCTCGTTTCTACAAACTTTGTATAACTGTTTGGACAGTAGAAACAATAGCCCTTTGATCTTTCAAGATAGCCAATAAAATGGCAGCTAACTGTTTTGGGGTCCAACTTCCCAATATTTGGGTTAAATACTTTAGCCTCTGCAGGACTCCCCCACACACGGAGGTGAGCTAGCAAGGGTACTCTTCCTATCCATAGCTCATATGTTGTTTTGGGCACCGATTTGCTTGGAACTCTGTTGAGAATATCAATGGCGGTTTTTAACGCCTCCATCCATAAACCCAGTGGTAGTGTGGAGTAGCTCATCATGCTGCGCACCATATCCATAAGGGTACGGTTGCGCCTTTCAGCTACCCCATTCTGTTGAGGTTCGCCCGGTGTTGAATACTAGGCTACTATTCCATTCTCTAACAAGAACCTTGCAAAAGGTCCAGGGACTTGCCCATAAGGCGTATGTCGACCATAGTACTCCCCCCCCCCCCCCCACGGTCAGGTCTTACTACTTTAATCTTTATATCATGCTGATTTTCAACTTCAGCTTTGAATATCTTAAATTTATCCAATGCTTCTGATCGCTCTTTAATTGGATAAATATAACCATAGCAGGAGTAATCATATCTGAATGTTATGAACGAGTCATAGCCATCCACACTTTTCACAGGAAATGGACCACAAATATCTGTATGAATGATCTCTAAAATTCCTGCGCTTCGTTTTGCACCCTTTTTTATGCTCTTTACAAATTTTCCTTTAATGCATTCTATGCAGAGAACTCCAATTGAGGAAGAATTTCATTCTTAACTAGTCTCTCAATTCTCCCCCTCGAAATATGGCCCAAACGAAAGTGCCATAATTTCGATGAGACATCGGGAGTTCTCTTTCTTTTCTTGTTTTCTTTTGTCAACAAGGACACAACATTAGATAACAAATAAAGCTTGTCTCGCAACACAGCAAGACCAATACATGCATTATTATACCATAGGTCACATTTGCCACTTCCAAAGCGGCAATCATATCCATCAAAATCCAATTTGGATACACTTATAAAATTTCTTTGCAAAGAAGGAACATGAAAGACATCTCAAAGTAAAAGTGTGAAGCCATTCGCGAGCTCTAGAGGAAGATCTCCAACAGCTTTAACTTTTTCTTCAACTCCATTGGCAACTCTAATGGAGCTTTCGCTTCTTTGCGTAGTCCTCGTTGAACGGAATGCCTTTAAACAATTACAAGCATGAATAGTTGCTCCATAATCAATCCACCATGTGGATCTAGAGTAACCAACATAATGAGATTCATTTACAAATGTAATAATATTCTCACCTTTCCTTGCCATGATCATTTTCAGAAAGTCAGGACAATCTTTCTTGTAATGTCCTGTCTTCTTGCAGTGGAGACACTGATCTTTCTCAATAGCGAACTGTTGTTGCTGAGGCAGATGCTGAGACTGTTTAGCTTTTGAGGTGGGAGACTTGTGGTTCTTTTTCTTGTTATCTTTAACATAGTTAATTGAACCACCATTTGACTCTTTGATTCTCTCCTCCTCTTGCACACAATTAGCGATGAGCTTTTCAAAGTTCCATTTCTCTGGACTTATGTTGTAGTTGACAATAAAATTGTCAAAATGCTTTGGCAATGAGGCCATAACCAGATGGACCAGAAAGTCATCTGTTATGCCCAAATCCATTGGCTTCAACTTGGAAGCCATGTTGCTCATCCTAAGAATGTCGTCTCTAACACCACCTCCATGGTACCTCTCTATCACAAGCTGCTTGATCAGCTGTGTAGCATAAGTCTTTGAAGAGCTAGTAAACTGACTCTTTATTCTTTCAAGGTACTCTGAGACAGCGTCACACTCTGGGATTGAGCCTAATATGGCTGGCTCAATCGTGTTCTTTACCACAGCTAAACATTTCTTGTTGGCTAAGGACCATTTCTTATATTCAATGTCATACGACATGATGAGGGGAGCATTGTCCCTCTCTCTTTTTTACCAGTCAGCATCTGACTCTTTGTCACCTCTGACAAGTGCAGCAGGTTCTATAGGACATGGGGTAGTCAACACTCAGTCCACCTCTCCCAAGATGAAAGCAAGGTCGAGTTTTCTTTTCCATTCTGCGTAGTTATCTCCTTTTAGGGTCGGGATCTTTAATGCAACCCATCAAGGAGTAGCCACCTGCAATAATCATGTGCGGTGAGAACAAAATTAACATTAAAATATTATGCATTAAGCCTACATCACCGTTGGGCAGAATTAGACATAACACATAGCCATAACTATAATATTGCAATTAACAATGTTGGTTAGAAAATTACAACATCATAGCACATAATTAATATTCCTAAAATTAAATTCTCCCGTTGGTTCGAAATTTAATTTTAGAAACACTAATTTTCATCAATTTTATCTATTTGCAGCGGAAAAACTATATAAAATTCATATGAACAGTAGCAAAACTCTGTTAATTACTCTCTGTAAAAATTCTCCCGTTGGTTCAAATTTAAACAGAGGTAAAACATGCAAAAACAATTCAAAATTCTATTGGAATTTGCATGAAAATAGACAAAATATAATGAAAAATGCTATTGTTCCTTTCCTTTCTTTTGTTCCATCGGGAGAGGCAGCCCACGGCCGAGCACGCGCGCTCACGTGCAGCCGCAATGTGGGCCCGGGCCAGGAAAGAACCCCCGCCCCCCGGCGCGCCCTCTTGGGCCGATTTTGGCTCGGCCAGCGCCGGCCGTCCGATCAGCTAGGGTTTCGATCGGACGGCCGAACAGGGAGATTGGGAGATCAAAACCCAATCCCCAGCCGCCGGCCGAACCCTAGCCTCTTCTCTGCTCTCTCACGCGTGCGCGTGTGGTCGACGCCGGCAGCCCTTGCACCACCGCGCCATGGCTGGCGACCTCGCGCCGCCGCGCGCGCTCTTTTCTCTTCTCCCCCCACCGTCTCACCCCTCCACGCGAGTGAAGAGTGAGAGATCGGCGACGATGGAGATGGTGGCGCCACCGTGGGCCCCCTCGCCGGCATGCGCGTGCACCAGCGGGTGCACGATCGGCCATCGAGTGGCTCCTAGGCGGTGCCTCTTAGCCCCTCCCCCTCTCCGTTGCCGGCGTCGACGACGACTGGCGACGAGGTAAGAATTAGGGTTAGGGTTTTCGGTTCTCTTGATCCGTGCGATCTTGTGCTTTTCTTTCTTTTTCTCTCCCAGTTTCTTTCCCCGATCCGATCTAAGCGCTAGGGTGCTCTGATACCATTGTTAGGCTTTGCTCTAGGATCACCTAGGTTTAGATCTAGTCGGGTGGATCTATTGGTTTGATGTTTGAACAATAGAGATTGAAAATGTTACAGGGTTTAGATAGACTGACCGGTTGAGGTGTTGGAGGATGAAGAAGTGCCGGCCATCGTCGTTGTCGTCGCGCGGTTGTCGTGGATGCGGCGCCAGTGAGGTCGACGGCGATGACGGCTGCGGCAGTGGCGGTTGTAGACGTCCCGGCGATGCGTGGCGCGGCGGTGGCGTCTTCCCGTCACTGGCTGCGCCCCCTCTCGATCGATTAGGGTTTTGTGGGGTGGAGTGGCGGCGGCGACGAACCTCGTACCGTGTGCCGCCCCGGCCTCCACCCCTTTTATATGGCGCAGTATGACGGGGGCCCACCAGCCATTGGGCTGGGCGCTCCCGATCAGGGCGCGGGTCAAGGACCCCTTGAGCCGTTGGGCTCAAGGGAAGGGAGATCCATGTAACATAACCAGCTCAGCGGGGACGATAACTCTATATGCAAAAACTTCGACAAAAGATCAACCTCTCCCTGTTGCATGACCTGAGCCTAATATATATATGCACGCATGCACTTGTAGGGTCTAAGCCAAACTAGATATTCCAGGTCATGTTCGGATACTATTGCTTAATTAAGCTAAACTGTAATTAACTTGATAATCATGCTGCTAATCAGCTATACATATATGGCTCAAACAATACGAACCGACTGATCCTACTAGCTAGTTAATAAAACGTACTAATAATTCCACGCTTTATATTATTCAATTAATTTTCAGAATTCCTTGCAACTGATATTTGGTTTAGTCATGGCCATGAGAGAGAGAGAGAGAAATTGGAAGGGAAAGGGATAAGCCAATGGAGGGAGTAATTAAGAGCGCACCGCTGCCAACGGAGCAGTGCTAGCAGCGGTGGTGAGGTAGGTTTGCTGCGGTGGTTGTTTCGATGAGCACTGTACAATACTTCTTCGGGACAAAATGGTAGGCTATAAAAAAACTATAATATTATAATATTATGTGAAGGAGAGAGATAAAAAAACAAGAAGGGTTAACTCACATATAAGAGCTAGCTCCACACATATTCCAAAAAACAATTGCATTAAATACATAAGAAAATACAAAGATGACATTATATAATATTGTGTGAAGGAGAGAGATAAAAAAATAAGAAGGGTTAACTCATATGCAAAAACTAGTTCCACACATGTTCCAAAAAACAATTGCATTAAATACATAAGAAAATACAAAGATGACATTATAGCTAAGTTATTATACCTGTTAGTTCCAATACACACTAACTTTGTCTGAGTTTTCTTCCTGGTTTACTGCTGTTGAATCGTACGCTGGGTTTATAGGATTTGGGGCTATATAACGAGTAGATAGTATTCTTTTCAACTAAGTGCATATATGTTTTAAGCATTAAAATTTATACCGAATATAGCCACTTGTCTATCAACATTATCGGAGAAGTGATCTTTGCTAGTCCCGGTTAAAAAGGCTAGGGTACTTTTTCATTTTTAGTCCCGGTTGGTAACCCCCGGTTTAATAGTTGTCAGGCCCCCAACAAACTTTAGTCGATCTCTGGTTGGTATCACCAACCGGGACTAAAGATCTTACCTTTAATCAACCGGAGCTAAATATCTCTCTCCCACGTCATCGGCATCTCTCGCTCTCTCTGTTCCTTATCTTCTGGCATCGCAGCCTATCTTCTCCTCCTCTATACTTATCATCTCCTCCTCTTCTCTCTCTATCTTCGTTTTCTTCTTCTCCACTCCTCCCCCCTCCGCTCTCCTCCGATCCCTGCCCCCTCAGTGGATGGCAGCGGCGGGCGGCGGGCCATGGCACACAACAGGAGACAGCACCAGAAATTTTTTTTTTTTAGAATTTATGATGTATTTGATCTGTGATGTATTTGTGATGTATTTTTTTTTAGAATTTGTGATGTTATTACTATGATTTGGGGAAGTAGGGAGCAACTTGATTTGCGAAAATCAATATGCAAGCAGAAAAAAATAAAAAAAAACAAAAATCCTTTAGTCTTGGTTGGTAACACCAACCGGGATTAAAGATCCATCCTAGTTATTTCAACCATAGTCAACCGGTAGTAAAAGATGGGTTTCCCAGCTGTGCTACTATCTTATCTTAACTAATCACAAATAGTGTCCTGTGGTAGTGGGTAGTCCGTGGAAAAAATACGTCAGACCTATACTCTTAAAAAGTTTAAAAATTGAACTGAAGAAATATATTGCGATGATATAATTACTTAATTAAATGTTACTACCAGACATATAAATCCAAACTGAATCTATACTTGGGAAAGATCAGGCCTTGTTTAGTTCCAATATTTTTTTCCCAAAAACATCATATAAAATATTTGGACACATGTATAGAGCATTAAATATAGATAAAAAAAAAACTAATTGCACAATTTGCATACAAATCGCGAAACGAATCTTTTGAGCCTAATTAGTCCATGATTAGCCATAAGTGATACAGTAACCCACATATGTTAATGACGGATTAATTTGGCTTAATAAATTCGTCTCGCGGTTTCCAGGCGAGTTATAAAACTAGTTTTTTTATTCGTGTCCGAAAACCCTTCCGACATTCGGTCAAACGTCCGATGTGACACACAAAAATTTTCTTTTCACGAACTAAACAGGGCCTCAATAACAAATTGTAACATGCACATCTATTATACATTAGCCGTAAGATTTTATCATTTTTGTTTCTTCAAATAGAGAACAAATTTAGTCCTAAACTTTTGTATAGACTTAACCTGTCATTAGTTATATCAAAATCAATATTACTATTTTCTACAATTTTTTGATTTTTTTTTCCACAACAGTGTTAGGTGGGGTGCAACAGTAGCGTTGTGCTATATATGGTTTTTTGCCACTCAGACAATATTTAGAAGATTGACAATGATATCTTGCAAATTACTCCTAGCTTCAAGTGTGGTTCGATGAGCAAATCGATAGATCGATCTGCAGTATTCTTTGGCATCGGTTAGTTTTTCGTAATGCCACAGGCGAAAGAAAAACCGGCCGTGTACGTGAGAAGCAATTCGCATATCAGAAAATTTAATCCCAAAAAAAAACAGACTTTGAGCCGGCCGGGCACGTACGTACGACTTGGGGAAAATTAAACGAATATTTGGATTTGGTGAGAAGGCGTCAACCGTCAAGTGCATGTGCTTTTGTTTTTACGTGGTCATGTATATCTATCTCTGTCGTGGCACTGGCAAGTAGCAAGTTGCAGGCATGCAAGATTATCCACAACGAGTACTCCATTTGCTGCCGCATGCCGTAATTATTCTCTTAATGATAGAAGACATATATATCTGTCGATAATAATAAATCTATGGTAAATATATATTCGGATGTAACGGTCTAATCTTTAAATATGTTTGTAGAAATTAGGTATGCGTGTATATGTTTATAGGGGTGATTGTGTGTGCAGACGCACGAGCACGATAAACGGGCACTACAAGAGATCTTATGATAGGTGACGTTTCATTTACGTCACAAACACTGAATTTTAAGTCATGTTGTGAAATCTGTGACACTCGCGTGACGAAAATTCATTTATTACCTATCATGCGTCTCTAATGACGTTCTATGACGAAACCTTTTTTTTGTCATTAATCTAGTGACGATTCTTATGTCGTTATAGAGTTATGACGTCCATTTTCGTCACTATCAAACCCAAAAATCGTAATGATATTCCATGTGGCCTGTTAAGGCCCATTTAGTGAGCAACCTATTTTTGGGCTAGGTCTTGTTAAAGCCCATGCAGTGAGAAACCTATTAATGGGCTAGGCCTATTATAAGCCCAGTTAGATTTTAATAAATTTAGCCCAATTCATCTATATTGAATTAAATATTGAACATGCCATACACATTCAAAAGGCCCAATAGGCCAAAGCATTGCAATGAAATTGTATCTGGACCATGCACACTCGAGAAACCCATATATCAATCAAATTTAGCCATATTAAAATCCAATACAAAATCCAATTAGCATACGCACAGCTGACATCTGATAGCCCAATTAACATCATTCTGCCCAACTGCACCAGGTCACATTTATTCATTTAATATAGATTCACAAAACAGTCGATCACAAATTCAGAAAAGAAAACAAACATCACAGGTTATCCGCAAGTCAGTTACATCACAAGTCAACTAATTACATCCACAAATCACAATCCCAAACATGTTCAATTACATTAGAGGTTCACTGACCAGGTCAATACATCAGTACACAAGTCACTGACCACAACAGCCCACCAAATCCAGCCAAATGTCAAATAGTCGTTCCACACTGACCTAAGCAAAGTCATATCCAAATCACACCGATCAAAAGATTAAGGTAACATTAAGACAATAGACAAAAACCTTATTGAGGCTGACCTGAGTGTTGAGGCCAATCAAACGACAAAGGGCAGATGCTGACAGAGAAAGCTTGTACTCCGTGGAACCCATTATTTTCTACGTGTATTCGAAGATGAAATTCAACTGAAATGTAGTTCACTAAACCTTACGACATGTGGTCAGGTTCAATATCACCTCCTCCCCTATTCGGTTCCCATGCTCAAATTGAGCACAAAGGAATAGTTATAAAACATGGTACAGGTGGCACATACCTGTAATTGTAGCTCTGCTCATTGCACATTAATAGTTTAAACTTGTACATACCTCTTTTTCCCACCGATACAGCGACACCTCCCTCCCCTATGACTTAGGTCACAAGCTGAAAGTTACATTAAAGAATTCTATTATAAGTAGCAGCACCGCCCTTCTTAGGTATTATTTAAATAATTTAATCCAATCATATTTATAAATCTTACCATTTGAGCTACTAAACTAAGTTATATAGAAAAAAAAATCTTACATTCAGATTTTACCCGACATTGGCATTTGAACTCAAATACATAATTTCATCTGCAGCCATAGACTGTGTAACTTAAAATTTCCAATATATATTATGAACATAACAATCTACATCATTCTCCCTACTCAGGAAACTGTAAACAGCATAACGAACAAAGTTCATAAATTTGGAAACTGACGCAATGCGAATATGCAATCTTCTAGGATGAAATACTTAGAAATCAGTATCATCACTTGACATACAATTTAAGCTTCTCGTTTCAGAACATTAGCGCACTATTTGTATCTATAGGATGTCACTGTCACTGAAGATATTGAGGCATAAGAATGTAGTTGTCAATTTAATAGCTCCATACATTATATTGTATCAACCTTGAACGACCTGTACTATTTGTAAGAAATCACATGTCTGTATTCCTCTGTATTACTTCCCTGCAGAAGCAGACACTCCCATTGATATAACTGACTTCCTCGTTATATCCATGTAAAAATTCAGCACTTCAGCAGTTACACCAAGAATTAGCTATTTAATGTGTAGCCATCCTCAATTAGTGCACAGATTACTCATGTCATGATACACCAAAAGTTCAGAAATTCAGAGATAACCCATGATGCACCACAAATTCAAAGTTTCAGAGATTACTCATGGTGCACTAAAAATTCAGAAATTGTCGTGAGTTTGAGTGCATTTCTGCATACCGGGTAAGCAAGCCAGTGCTTCCGGGGCACGAAGCCCACCATGGCAGAGGACGCGCTCTGCCACACGGCGAAGGCGAACCGCAGCGTGGAGCACGGCACAAAGAGGTCGTCATCGACGGAGAAGACGGCATCGGTGGTGAGCCCCTGGATGGTCCTGAACCTGTTGTTGAGGCTGTCCTCCGCGTTGATCACGAACCGCACCCGCGAGCCGCCACTGCAGTTGAGGATGCTCCCGCGGAGCTCCTTGGTTGGCTCCTCTGGCTCGCTCCAGACGACGTGGACGGCGTCGATGCCGGTGTAGCCGGAGTAGTGCGCGACGGATATCCTGAGGAGGTCGTAGGTGACGGAGGCCCAGGAGGGGTTCTTGGCGCTGCAGTCAAAGCACATCTGGGAATTAAGAAGCACATGAGATCTGACTCCGAGGCGGAGAAGAAGAAACAGGAGGAGGAGATCTTAAGTTAGGAACCTTGTTCTCGGGCTTGGCCTTGAGGCGGCGGAAGATGGCGTTCTTGCCGGTGAAGGCGTCGACCGCCATGGCTGCTGCCTCCGCCTCTGGCGCGCCGCCGCCCTCCACCAGGGACATCCACCGCCTCCATGTCCACCACCTCGCCGCCGGCTTCGTCTGCCGGTCACGGGCCCGCTCCATGGCCGCCTCCGCCATCGTCTGCCGGTCTGGGCCGCCGACCACCAGGTCCCCTACGACGGTGCCCCCAGCTCCATCGCTGCACTTCGTTGGAGTTGGATCAGAAGGGAGGAGGAGGACGAAGGGGACGGTGGAGGCGGCAGAGTGGATGGTGGCGGCGAGGAAGGGGACGATGATGGCGGCGGAGTGGACGGCGGCTGCGTCGCATGGACGATGGTGGCGGCAGAGTGGATGCTGGCAGCGGCAGCGGAGTGGATGGAGTTCGGGCTAGGGTTTGGAGAACAGGGTATATGGATAAGAAGCAATCCTATGCGAATTTACCAAACTGTCCCTGGTGTGTTAGGGTAGTTACGAAATTGTATGGACAAAATAGACATTTCACCTTAAATTTATGAGAACTTTAAATTTAATTTTAGGTAGATTTTTGTGTTTCAAATACAAAAATTATAAACAACAAAATTGTAAAACTCATCGAGATCTACAACTATTGTATTGGTCCTTTTTACAAATAAATTCATTTGGACATTCAAAATTTGAATTTTCAAAATTTGACAACTTCGAACAAAAATTGGGGTTAGTAAATGATTTCAAATGGAAAAGTCACCAAAACCAATGATGTAGAACTCATCGAGATGCAAATTTTTTATTTTGATTATTTCTCCATCTGACTCTATTTAAATAAGTTGAAATTTGAAATTCAAAGTTTGAGAACTTCAATTGAAAAAGTCATCAACAACAAAGTTGCATAGCTCATCAATATCTATAATTTTTATTTGGGTCATTTTTTCATCCGACAAAGTGTTCGTAATATTGTTAACAAATTTTACATATCTAGTTTTATAAACTATAAGAGATATATATAAATTTTGTGAATAATGTTACTATCACTTTGTCGGATGAAGAAATGACCAAAATAAAAGTTATAGATATTAATGAGTTATACAACTTTGTTGTTGATGACATTTTCAGTTAAAATCATTTAGTACTTATAAATGTTGTTTGAAGTTGTCATAATTTGAAATTCAAATTCAAGTTATTGAAACAAAGTCATATAGCAAAATCACCAAAACAAAAGTTTTAGATATTGATGAGTTATGCAACTTTACCGTTGATGACTTTTTTCTTTGAAATCATTTACTACTCGAAAAATTATTTGAATTGAGAGGAGGGAGGCAAAATAGACTTCTCGGCGAGGGAGGAACAAATGGGCTGGGCCGGCGGCCCGAAGAGGGAGGAGGAGGGAGAGAGAGGCTGCGGGCTGAGAGGAGGAGAGAGAGGCTGTGGGCTGAGAGGGAGAGAGTAATACTTGGGCCGAAAAAGGCCCAAGGACAAGAGACGAATTTTAATTTGTTTTCCATTTATTTTAATAGGTTAAATGAACTTTGTGGTATTAAAATTAGTTATTAAGCACCGAAAATTCACGGAAAATTTCAGAGAATTATTTAGACCATGTAGAATATTACAAAAATATTTCCGGCATGATTTTTAAAGGAAAATTTCAGATTTCTCTATTAATTCACTTGATTAAATTGCTTTAACTTTTAATATATTTTTCTAGAAATGCATTATATAAATTTATGACGTTTGCTTTGTGCCCATTATGACAAATTAATATTCGTCACGATGTCCCATTGAAAAACTTTATGACGATTTCTAGTTGGTATTAACGACGAACAATTTTTTTTCGTCACTAAGCCACCCCATCTTATACTAATCGTCATAAAATGGAATATGCTAGTGATGAATAGCTCCGACGTCACAAGGAATTCGTCACAGAAGGTCATATTTCTTGTAGTGGGGACACCAATTCAGATACGTTCACACGGAGCCATGTAGGTACCTTACGTTGAGACGGAGCCAACTGGCACTGGCCACATTAGCGAAAGCAGCAAGGATGGTGATTCTCACCGTGTGCTCGCTAAGGTGAGGCTCACGCGAGATGTAAGAAATGTGCCCAGCGATGTGGAAGAAGCAGTACTCCCTCCTTCCGCAATATATAGCAACTTAAAATCGAATAAGACGTAACTTAGTACTGTGAATTTGAATAAGCTCCTTTTATCCGGATTCGTAGTACTAAAACTACATTTCATCTTATCCGAATCCTATGTTACTATATTTTATGACAAGGAGAATACACCACCGAAAAAACCATTTTTTCAGACGAGATACTACCCTTTTTTCAGACAGAGTAAAAAATTTGCCACCATCAGTCCGCCTGCAAGATGGGAAGGAGGGCTAGATGGCCATCTGCCTGAGAAGATCTATCTTCCCAAACGGACCACTTAAGGGGCCTCCTGGGAAGATAGATCTTCGCAGACAACAGCTAAAGAGGCCCGCTTGAGGAGATAGAGCATTATCCTAGGCGGACCCTCTAACAGCTCCGCCTAGGAAGATAGATCTTCCCAGGCAGCAGCTACACAGTTTGTACAAATTTTCTTTCTCGAAAAACAAGGAAAATACTAGGGGAGATGTTTTGAACTCGAAATGTTTAGTGGATTTTTCTACAGTGGTTAGATCCATGCATTTCATCTCTTCTAGGAGAGGAAAAAAATATGTATTGTCCACACTCCCCACATAGATGGAAAAATTTATGTACGTAAAATTTGTAGATCCCATCTCCTAGTTATTTATATTTCCCTTTATCATAGTGAGCAAAATTTAGTTTTTTTTGTAAATATGTATTATTACGCCATTAAACAGACAATGGATGTATCATATGCCGAGGTATTTACCGTCATATACGAATGAAGTATCTAAATTTATTGATATTGGCACGACGCGCGCTTATAGCAACAATGCAATGGAGATATATACATTGTCCATGTGATGATTGTAAAATCAAAGGTGTTTTTGATTATTATTCGTGATGAACAATTGGCATTGGAGATTATTGGTTTTGATATCTGGAATTTATTTGCGAAGTGGTTTTGGAGATGATTGGATTTCACAGGTGATCTACAGGTATTGCTGGATGTGGTCCGGTCAGACCGGGCAGTGGCTGCCGGTCAGACCAGCGTATATTGCGCGGTCAGACCGGCGCAGCCCGCGGTCTGACCGGCCGACACTGTGTCGGTTTCAGTTTCAGATTATTTGTTTAGATATCCGTGATTATTTCATGAATATGACTTCTAGATGGGTACTATACGTATGTAATACTGTTGTTTGCTACTAATGAGTCAAGTTGGGGATAGCTTGGTCTCGGAATATGGTTTCTTTGTTTGTTCCATGTGTAGGTGACTCGAGATACCGGGAGAGTATTTGCGGTGATAGACCGGGAGTTGGCTTGGGGATAAGGCGACGTCCAGGGTGGTCAGAGATCATGTGGGATACTAAGGCTAGAGTTCAATGCACGCGGATGGTGAAGGTTCCATATGGCATACGATGGAGGTATTGTGTGCGTATGGGATGCAGAGTCGAATTTGAAAAGAGTCCAAATATGAGTGATTATGTAAAGTTTGTTTCTTGTACGAGAAGGTTTCCTATGGGGATTAGGACTTCTAGTATGAGTTTGGTTCGTGGCTTTAGGCTGTCTACCTCGGGTATAAATAGAGAGGGAGCGTGAGGCTTCCCGGTATCGCTTTTGAGAGCATTGAGTTGATAGTTTAGTTAGGGTTTCGAGTTTACTCGAGATTTTTGTAAGGAGTGCTATTGGTGCACTTTATAAACATAGAGAGAATCAATAAAGTCGTCATCCACTTTAAGAGTTCTTCGATTTGTGTTTTCTCGGGTGCGGCGGTCCAACCGGTGGGACACCGGCGGTCCGACCAATGGCATCGCAGTGGTCAGACCGATGGGCACACGGCGGTCAGATCGGCGGCGGCGACAGGAGCGTGCAGAGCGTGCAGGCGATTTCGGCGGTTCGACCGATCGATCTACATCGGTCAGACCGACGTATTCAGGGCGATCAGACCGGCGCTACTACTTCGGTCAGACCACGATCCGTCGAATTTGAGAGTAACTTTTATTTCAGCTAAAAGTTTTGGTTTTTGGGTATACCAACCATTCACCCCCCCTCTGGTTGGCACCATTCACCCCCCTCTGGTTGGCTTAGTTATTGTAGTTCGATCCTAGAATGATTGTACGAATGAAAAAGTATGCATGGATGGTTTGATAATAAGGGACCACTTGGTGATACGTGGATTTACGAAGGGTTACACGATATGAAGCCATCATGGTGAGCAAACAAGTGGATGCTGATGACAAAGTGGAGCAAACAATGATGATCACATCGAGGCTGCTGATGGCGAAAATTATGGTGATAATATCATTGATTTAGAGAAAATGCTACGCAATGCTGAACCTAAGGTGCTAATGGGGTCGGCTAGGGGTTTAAATAATATATAAGCTTTATAAAAGGAAGCAAAAGATCATTTGGATTGTGAGTTAAAGAGTTGTGACAGAGAGTTCTCAACACTACTAGTAGTTCTTGAACTAATGTACCTGAAGGCCAGATATGGTTGGTCTAGTAGAGTTTTGATGGCTTACATCAACTTTTGTAAATCATGCTACCGAAGCATAAGTCATTATCTTCCAACACATATCAAGCGAAGAAACTAATCTATACCATTTATGTTTGTATCGAAATGATTCATGCGCGCGTGAACAACTGCATCCTATACAGGAAAGAGTACGCTTCATTGGATAAATGCCCATCATACGGTGCTAGCCGATACAAATCAACTAACAGCACTTCTCCAGATGTAGATATGTATTACATACTAAAAGTTCATTAAACTTCCTACAAACGCTCTTAAACTGCCACATGGCACTCCTACAAACACTCCTACGCCATCATATGGCATTGCCTAATCTCACCGTCGATTTTCACTTAAATTGGTGGACCGATATTTTGGTTCATTAGATTAGATTTACTATTAAAAAAAATTAATACCTTTATGTGAGCCGGAAGTCTATTAAACTTCCTACAAACGCTCTTAAACCACCACGTGGGCGCTCCTACAAACACTCCTACGTAACCACATGGCATTTTTCAATCTCACCGTCGATTTTCACTTAAATTAATAGACCTGACATTTTAGACCATTAAATTAGATATACTATTTAAAAAATTAATGCCTTTATGTGGACCGGAAAAAGAATTCCGTATGTACGTAAGTACTCCGTACATACGAAACATAAGTATGATTATAAATCTGATTACAAAAACATAAGTACTACGTACAACTGAAAAAAAATAGCTTACCTACTGCTCATAAAGCAAGAAAAGAAAATCACGTACTTACTTATCATAAGAGCAATAAAGAAAAAAAAACATACGTAACATACGTAGTACCATTGAAGAAAAAAAATCGATGGTCTATAGAATATATTTTTTTTATTTAAAAGTAAACTATATTACTATAAATTTAAGAAAATATACGGTAGCGCTATTCCGTGCTCTACAACGCGTAATATTAGTTTGAGTGCCACACAACGCCCTCTCCTTCCGGTTTTCCCGTTTTTTAGCATCCCACTTTTCCTCCGCATCCCACCTTTTCTCGGTTCGTTTTTTCGTTTTTTTATCACTCCACCTTCCGTGTTTCTTTTTTCTCTTTTCCATCTCATCCGTGCTTCATCATGGGCCCGGTAAAATATTAACCATTCAGATTTTGCTGTTTTTGTTCCTTCTATGTAGTTTTTTTGTTTTCGCGTTTTTATAAAATATTTACCGTCTAGATTTTTTTTCCGAGTTTTCCCTTTTTCTAGTGTCTCCGCACGTTTCAAAAGTAACGAATTTACTCCGTGGAGTTTTTCATTTACTCCCAACCTCCCACATCTGCTCATTCAAAAGTAACAAATTTACTCGCATGAATGCCTCTATATCGTATGACGCCATACCTAGATAGTCGTAAAAGAATTACTAACAGCTTACAACGCTAGTAATTATTTTACCAATATTATAAATATTGTTTAGGTTTTGTGTTACGTGAGTAAAACAATTACTACCTTCCTCTCGACATAGCCCATGATCTCGTAGGCACCATGTAGTAATATGTTTACCGATGTGTTCAATATACAGTATAAGAATAAAAACTGATACTAAGAGTACTGTTGATCTATATCACAAAATAGTCATATGAATGAAAAAATTACAGGCTCAATCACACACAAGCGATAAAATTACTCACAGGTGAATCAAACTAGAAAAGAAAAAAAAAGATTCGGCCAAAAATCCATCTGGTGGCTTTGTCGGATCTTACTAGAAGGATGAAGAGCACGGTTTGTATCTTGTGAATGGTAGTGGAGAGGGAAACCGGGTGGTGAGCAGTAGTAGTCGATGATGGAATCATGGAAGGAAGGATGTAGCGGTGTGGTATAGAGATGAGCTCGACGTTCTGCAGTAGCAGCCATCCATTATCTAGCAACAAAAAAAAATGCAAAAACATTCTCGTTCATGTCAATAGAGATGACGAGCAAAAGAAAAATAGCAAATGACCTCCATCACCGGCGGACTCCACCCTATCCTCTGTGGCCAACCACATGGAACATGATGTGCAAATCTAGGAACTGTGCAGCCTATCAATTGAGATCAGGTAATATTGGAGATTGCACGTTAATTTGATTTGGAAAAAGAATTGGGGCTTCATGCGTGAAGTTGAAAGAGAGTATGCAGATGTAAATCAGCGTGCCATTTCCTTTACTTGCTTGTTCTTTCAGTGTCGTCGACGTGGAGCAGCCGCTGGTTGTTGTTATTGGCTCAGGTGAACACCTCCTTACTGGTTAAGGTGCTGCCAAGCTAAATTGGGTTTGCAAAATATCGTCTGATACATATTTAGAAAGAAACACTGTATAGTATGGAAAAAAATAAGACGTACATGATTATGGCTTATTCACTAAGGGTTGTCGTGAAAAAAAAAAGGATCCGAGCATATCCCAGATCAATTGTTTTTAGCGTGGACCCGAAACTACATGATGGCAGCTTAGATCAGAGAGCAAGTGCTGGGATGAAGATCATAATGCAGAGGAGGTAAGTCATATTCTGACATAGTGAGTTGCTACTCCAACGAGTTGCTCAAGTAGATGATCCAATTCCGATCAGAAACAGCGCCCATCTTCTATAATTTTTGGACTGTCATTTCTTTTAGAGGCTTCCCATTCCTATCACTAGTCCTGATCAAACTGGACAGAGTGGTACAAAAAAGTAAGGTATGCTCCTAATGTAGTAGAACGGCTAAAGCTAGTAGTATATGGTCAAATTTAGAATTAAATTTGAAAATATATTGTTGATTAGTTTTTTTCTCAGAAATATTCAGGCTGTAATTTTTTGAGCAGAAATATGCTATCGGTCTCGCACAATCATTACGCGAGAATGACATGGGTATGATGATATAGGTGTTCTTGCACGAGGAAAGCGCGAGACCGCGCGGTGTCGCGCAATGACATCGCGAGACCACGCGGCCTCACAAGCGCGAGAGCGAACGGCTTGCTTAGAAAGCAGCCGCATTATTAGTGACTAATTACCGTATTAGTGATTAATTAATAACAGTTAGTAATTAATGAGATTGATTAGCGATTAATTAATCGATAATTAAGCCACTTGAACCGCCTTAGCCATTCGGTCTCGCTCCTTCTCTGTGCCAGACTGCTCGGTCTCGCTATTTCCTCCTGCGAGACCGCGAGGTGTCGCGATATCGTTGCGCGACACCGCGCGGTCTCGCGCTTTCCTTGTGTAAGATCGTCCATATCATCATACCTATGTCGTTCTCGTGAAACGGTTGTACGAGACCGATAGTATATTTGTGCCAAAAAATTTACAGCCCAAATATTTATGAGAAAAAAACAAATTATCAGTATATTTGCAAATTTAATTCGTCAAATTTATATCGGAGTACAGATGTAGGAAATACCAAGAGAAATAGTACAACTTATATTGTACTATGTGATAGGAGTAGGACAATCAGTAGTTAGGTCAATCCATCATACTCCCACTGTCCCAAAATATAATCTAGTATTTAAATGGGAGAATAACCATTATGTTCCCTGAAGTTTCGCTCTAAGTTCATTTTAGTCCCTAACCTTTTAAATTGTCCAAGCAAGCCATTAAACTTTTTCATATGGACATATAAAGTCCTTGGCCCATTGAAAATTGCCACATGGACATGCCATGTCATCTTCCGATGCAAATATATGATGAATTCGCCCTTACACATATCATAGGGAAAAAGAGAGAGAAAAGGAGAAAAATACAAAAAAAAGTAGATGATCTTGCATATTAAATATCCGTTAGAGATTTAACATTGAAAAACAACTACGTACATAAATTTTATTTGGCATGGTAATTATAATTTTAGTGGTTATAGCTAATTTGACTTTGTATTAGCATAATCCAGTGAAAAAAAGTTTGCCATATATCCGTAGTCACATTGAACAAAGTTTGAAAATTCTTTTCATTATTTTTGTATGGTATCACTATAAAATATGTGTGGCTTTTTTACGTATTTAATATGACATAGGTCATAATGTCACTATATCATCTAATTTATCTAATTTATGACATTTTATTTGAAGCATTTCAACTTAATGACAATAAAAAGTTGTGTGTCACAATAAATGTCATATAGCTAGTCTAATGTCATCCAGTGACTATGTCATAAGACCTATTTATGTGTCACAAATTATTTATTGTATTATTTTAAATATTTTTTATCCGTGTAGGCAAGCCTTACTACCACATCAGATTTTCTTTTTTCATTTTCAGATGGGCTAACCTGGTGCTAGCCCAACAGCCGCGTACCCGAAATGGGCCAGCCCGTGCGCTAGGCCGAGCAGCTGCACCTAACTCAGCAAAATAGCTAAAAAATGTTGGCCAGCCCGTGCGCTAGGCCGAGCAGCTGCACCTAACTCAGCAAAATAGCTAAAAAAATATGTTGGGCGCTAGGAGTCGAACCTGTGCTGTGCAAACCCACTAAGCTACACATGATGTTCTGTTAGATATTGCATATTATTTTATATATCAAGTTTATATCTTCTAAAGAAAATAATCTAACAGGCCTCCAACCTTCCCACTTGGGCCCATACCGCACTCCTAGCGAGTCGAGAAGTCCATTTTGCCTCCCTCCTGTCAATTAATTTCAAATTATTAAAACTTTGAATCGAATTTTATCATACTAAATGAACTTATGTGAAAAAATTGTCAAAAACAAAGTTGTATAACTTATTGAAATCTACCAATTTTCTCCATCTGAGTTTGATTGATCTATATAAAATTTGAATTTTAAAATATAAGAAATTCAAACATATTTTTTTGTGTAGTAAATGATTTCAAATGAAAAAATTGTCAACAACAAAGTTGTATAACTTATCAAGATCTATAACTTTTGTTTTGGTCATTTTGCTATATGACTTTGTTTCAATAATTTGAATTTGAATTTCAAATTATGACTACTTCAAACAACATTTTCAAATACTAAATGATTAAAATTGAAAAAGTCATCAACAACAAAGTTGTATAACTCATGAATATCTATAACTTTTATTTTGGTCATATCTTCATCTGGTAAAGTGATATTAATATTGTTCACAAAATTTACATATGGTAAACCATATAGGAGATATGTAAATTTTGTGAACAATCTTACTATCACTTTGTCGGATGAAAAAATGACCAAAATAAAAATTGTAGATTCAGATGGATTATACAACTTTGTTGTTGATGAATTTTTCAGTTGAGGTCGTTCACTAATAAAAATTTCTATTTGAAGTTCTCAAACTTTGAATTTCAAATTCAAATTGTTCAAATAGAGTCAGATGGAGAAATGACAAAAATAAAAAAATTTCGTCTCGATGAGTTCTACAACTTTAGTTTTGGTGACTTTTCCATTTGAAATCATTTATTAACCCCAATTTTTATTCGAAATTGTCAATTTTTGAAAATTCAAAATTTGAATTGTTCAAATGAACTTATTTGTAAAAAGAACCAATACAATAGTGGTAGATCTTGATTAGTTCTACAATTTTGTTGTTTATGATTTTTGCATTTGAAACAAAAAAATCGACCTAAAATTACATTTAAAGTTTTCATAAATTGAAATTAAAAAAAAACCATATGATCATTTCTGTTTCGGCCCAAATGGCCTAACTATTTCTGACTGTCCATCTCCGATCTAATTGTTCTGATCGCTGTCCCTAACCCTAGCCCCATATAAAACCCTCCTCTCCACCCCTCCTCTCCCTCTCTCTCTCCCACCCTCAGCCGCCACACTCCCATCCATTCTCCTCTCCTCTCCTCTCCTCTCAGGCGGTGGGTATCGGCGATGACAGCGTGCGATGGCGTCCTCCTCCTCCATTGCCGCTCGCGATGCCAGCTTACTCCCCCTTCGCCGCTTACCGCGCCGCCTCTATCTCCGCCACCACCAGGCTCGGGAGTGGTGGATCTCCTAGATCCCGGGCCTAGGGCGGCTAGATCGCGCGGTGGCAGTCCCCGGGAAGCTCGAGGACGGCGTGCGGCTGCATCGACGGGCCCAACCGCTAGCCGATTCCAAACCGCGTCTGCCTCAGCATCCTCGCGCCGCCCGCTGACCACCCCCCTTCCTCGTGCTCCTGCGCACATAGCTACAGCCGGGTCAGAGAGAGTGCCGACGCCGCATCGTGAGAAGACAAGCGACGGCCGAGAAGCGGCGTGGATGCGTCCGCAAATGCCAGTGCTGGTCTTCACGCTGATAGCTAGTAGGCCCATTAGTCTTGTTTAGTGTAAATGAGACCCAAATTTCCCCATCTGAGTAATCTGACCATCTCCTCCAACCTCCGCCAATCCCCATCCCCAATCCCCATCGGCGGACGGGGCTGCTGTGGTGCGCGCCGCGCGCGGGAGGGTAGGGTGAGGTGAGGATGGCACGACCACCAGGCTTCCAGAGCTGTGGCTGCGGCATCCGCTCCGGCAAGGCGGCAGCGCGACCAGTTGTCACGTCCTGATAAATTCATCCCGGAATAAAAATCATTCTCTAAAAGGAATAATAGAATTAATTAAAATTCGAAAAGAAATTAGCAAACACTAAAACACGTACAGGAAAAATTCGAATGTGGCCCGGAGAATTTTTGTTAAATTCTCCTTGGTCTAAAATGAGCTCTCAAATTTTACTTGAATTTTCAGAACACCGGAAATAATTATTAAGCAACAACAACAATTATCGGAGTTTATTAAAAAGAAAAACTAAAAATTAATCCTCCTTTTCCTTTGGGCCAAGTCTAGCCCAAAGTTCCCCTCCTCTCCCTCGGCCTGCGGCCGAAGTCTCTCTTCCCTCCCTCTCTTTTTCCTCTCCCATCTCTCTCTCGGGCCGCCCCTCCCTCCCCTCCCCCTCCCGGCCCATTCCTTCCACTCCTCCCTCCCCTCCCGGCCTGCCCGGCCCAAGCCGAGCCGCCGCCCTCCCGCGCACGCGCGTTGCACGCGTGCTGACCGCGCCGACCGGTGGGTCCCACCCACCCGGTCGTCTTCCTCCTCCCGCACAGCCTCCTCTCTCCCGTGCAACCCTAATTCCTTTCCTCCCTCAAATCCGCGCGATTCAAACCTTGGATTCCAAAATTAATTGGGGGGAATTAATCCCCTTTCCTTCCTCTTCAGGCCTTGTTCGCTAGCTGTGGGAAATAATCCAAAGGAAAACCAACCCACGTGTGGTTTGGGTTGTCCCCGCTCCCCACACCCAATCCCTTCCCCCCAATCCCCTTGTTCCCCCAATCTCCTGGCCTCTATTCCCCTGTTCACTAGCTGGGATTTCCCTGTTGGCTAGCAGTTTGGAGTAGAAGGTGGGATTAGAGGTGAGATTAGAAGGGATTACTACCATTCAAATTCAGCGTGAGAAACTATCATGGAAAATTCGGATAAAATTTAAAAAGCTGGAAGGTCACGAAAGTCAAAATAATTCAGAAATGACAAGATAAAAAACGATCATGAAAATGGAACAGAAATTCAACGTGCAAAATAATTCTAAAAAGCGTAAAGATAGAAAATCATGGATTTACCACAGATGGATTCTAAAAATAGTCGAGAATATTAAAAATCATAATTTTGGATAGATTAAATTCTACAAGCAGTAAACATCCAATTGCCATTGTGCAAAGCAAGCTACAAAATAGGTTCTTTGAACGTAATATATCTCTATCCGATCAAACTAAATAATATATCTCTATCCGATCAAACTAAATAATATATCTATGTCTGATCAAGCAAGTGTTAATCCTGTAGAAAAAAATGGTTCCTGCAACCATCACAGCTACATGAATTAAGAAGCAGTTAGGAAAAATTGTCCTTCATCCATCGCATTTCACAATTCAAGCGGTCTCTATGAACTATCTTGCAAAAGATTCCTTCCAATGGGCACAACTAGCAAATGGGCCATGGAACTACACAAACAAAAAGAAACAAGTCTTAGACACTAGACAATGGTGATTGCTAATATGTAAACTAAACAACAGGTAAAATGAACTTGAATCAAATCAGATAAATATGCAGAAGATGGTTACTTGTACTCAAGTTTTTGTTGAGCACAAGCAATGATACAATTACACATCAAACACACTCACATACACATACAGAGAGAATCACTCTAGCACCTGCTTTATTACCATGTCACAATTAGCTTAGATTTGTGGTAGGCAGACATAGCACATTATACCTGCAGCATAGCACTGCATATATGTAGCAGCAGTAGAGAGAGATGATCACACTGCCAGTTAATCAGTTATAGCAAGCACGCATGATAGATCGATAGATAAATAGATAGATAGATTGATTTTAGGAAGAAGTAAGGTGGTAGGCAAGGAATGTAAGTGGATGAATGGATATAGGTAGATGTAGATCGATGTAGATATGTACTAGTAGTAGTGGCGCGCGCGCACACACACTAGCATGGCTGCATGACAGAAGAGAGGGGGCATGCTGACAAGAATCAAAATTATAAAAGTTCAGAGGCATACTAACAAGAATTATGTCAAAATTATGCTAACTTCAGCCTAAACCTGACATAAATATAACATGAAAATCATGTCAAAATTATAAAAGTATGAACGGGTACCTGGAAAGACAATATCCTTTTGGTCCAAAGGTCATTCTTACATGGTCTGCATTGTTACACAATCGCATCATAGACAAAGTGCAACGTGGCTAAAAAAATGCACCTATTTAAGTGTAGAAGAATTGAATTTCAGAATTGCACAAATTAAGATTATGCTAGTAACAATAGTAATTCAAATTTACCAGCATCGTTCTTGACCATATAAGACGAGTCATAGGCCCTGCACTCATGAAGATCTCCCTATTCTGCGCGTCCTTGAATACTCCAAAAGATTTGACCTTTTCTTCATTTGAGAGCTCCTCCATCGATTCCACAACAGTGATGCAGTTCCTTATTGAGCAATCATCTACCTTGCTTGCCTCCTCCCTCTTCTTTGCTTCCTCCTCCTCAGGTTGTCTTTTTCTCATCTCCAAGTAACTTCCCATCATATCAACAACATCATTCCTCTTATTCCTCTTTGGTGTCTTTTCTACTCTCTCTCTCTCTCTCTCTCTCTCTCTTAGTAGATTTGGTCTTCTTGACATTCTTTTCTCCATTAGCTCTTGAGGTGATAGTAATGTGGCTTCCCTGATTTTCATGCTCCATTGCATTATCTTCATCTTGAACTTCAGTGGTCTCATCATCATCAGCAACCCAATTTACATCAGGAAAAGAGTCACTTCTCTCAAGATATTCATTCACTTGTGTGCTTTTCTACACTTTATCACCTCCTCTTGTTAATTTTTTTTTGAAAAGTATGTCCTATTTTTTTCTCTCCTCTAAGCTTGATTATATTTTTTTAAAGTACATCCATATGTTTAAAATTAATATTAAACCAGTAATATTTTTAATTTCCCATTGTGTTTTTTTATCACCTCCTCTTATTAATTCATTTTGAAAAGTATGTCCATGTGATTGCAACTAATATTAAACCAGTAATATATGTAATTTCCTACTGTGTTTTTTTACACTTTATCACCGACTTTGCTTTTTTATTCATCGATAACATAAGGAATATCTTTCAAATGTCATGGTGAAATTCATGTTAAACCGGCAATATATATAATTTTCTACTATGTTTTTTCAAATATCATGGTGAAATTCATGTTAAACCGGCATATATATAATTTTCTACTATGTTTTTCTACACATTATCATCTTTTTTATAAAAAAAACCATAGCATTTTATCATCGCTAACACAAAGAATAGTTCTTTTAAATGTCATGGTGTAAATCTTGAATACCCATAATTAAAATCTTGTGTCGGCCATTGGGCTGGTTGTGTGGCCTCGTGCGCAGATGTCTTCCAGGATCCTTATCGACCAAGTTTATATTATCTACTTTCTCCGAACTAGAATTTACATAAAAATAGCATATTTGCATTCGCTGTTGTGCTACTGTGGGACCCACAACGTCAAGGTTGCTAACACCCCCTGGATCGGAACTACCATATGCGAACTCAAGTGTGTGGTTAGACGGACTCGAGCCGTCGAGCGCATCAGTAGCTGCCTGCTAATGATGAGATGCAATTCATCCTATTTAATACTACCTCCATCTCAAAATGTAAGTATTTTTAGCTATGAATCTTCATAGCTAAAAATGCTCATATTTTGGGTCAGAGGTTGTAATTCTTACTTCCAAGTAAACAGTAATCTTCAAACCAGAATATATTTTAAAGTATTTATCAAATTTCTAATCATGTAAAATATCAGCAAGGTGAAATCCATAGTCACTATCTTTTTTAGCTATCTATGTGTAAATTGGTAAAGCTGAATTAAATTAGGCTAAATTTCCATTTGATTATATTGTTCCTTTGTAGAGGTCCACCGAGTTGAAGGAACCTATTTTTCCAATTTGATGAAAATTCTAATGTAATTTTTTTAAAGGTATACATATAATAGCATACATTTACTTTTTAAATATGTATGATCAAATTAGATTTATGATTGGCTACAATGCAATCCTGATCAAATTCGAATACAGATCTGGCGGCTTGTCTTTCTCAATGCCTAGGTGGATCCTTGGTTATCTTCATATTAGTGCTATCATTAACAAATTTGAATTGCTATCATGTTTCTTCTCACATGATAAATCATATTCAGCTTCATTGACACACCATTTATTAGTTCGAAGAGATATTTGCAATTAAGTGAAGCAAGCGCTAGGTGATAGCTTGCCATGTGGGTTAACATCATGATCCATGATATCAAAATACTACGCATGCAAGACGTCATGAAACTAAACAATTAGTTTTTCCAAAGCAATGCACGTGCTTTTTTGCTAGTCTAATTAAAAAATACGTAAGGCTTCCAGATTTTTTGTCATCCGTCATTACCACGTGCTTAGCTGAAATCCGGATTTAATCCGGTTAACAGCTGGATCAGGCTTTTTTTATCTACTCCAAAACCGCGTCTAATACGGTAGACTCCCTCCATCCCAAAAAAAAACCCAATCCTGGGTTTGAACTTGGACATGTGTGTCCAAGTTCAAACCCAGGATTGGGTTTTTTTTTGGGACGGAGGGAGTATGTATCTTCCATGTAATCTCCTCTCCCGTGGTCTACTTGATTAAGGATGAAAGTTTTCATTTCGGCCACCCGGGTTCGACTCCCACTTTCCTCTCATTTTTACACCTATTATTACTTGCACTGTATATAGGCCTCTATTATTACTTGCACTGCGTATAGGCCTCTCTTAAAATAAGTCTACTTTACCTCCCTCATGTCAAATTATATTTGCCTTCGATTTTTTTTCTCTTTTTTCAACAGATTTTTATTGATTATGAAATCTTATCTTATAATGAATCATTTTTTTAATTCGAAAATTAAAAATAATTAAATTATATAAAAAAATCAATATAAATATATGTTTACCTAGGCCCTAGAATAAGTCTACTTTCCCTCCCTCGTCTCAAATCATATTTGCGCGTAATTTTTTTCTCTCAACCACTAGCACGGACCATGCACATCTGATGGCTGAAAAATCAAAAGTTCTGCACCTCTTTCTTCAACAGACTTTTAGTGATTCTGAAATCTTATAATGCACCAATTTTTAATTTGAAAAATAAAGATAATTGTATTATGTAAAAAAAAATCAGTATAAACACGTGAACCAACCGGTATTTTTTAAAAACATGAAAATCGAATATGTGCATGGGGTGAAACTTCACACCATGGCTCCGTTCCTTTTATCTCAATTTTTGTTAGCACGTTTTTAAAACTTTATATATACAAGTTGATATAAAATACTAGATAATTTTTCTTAATTTTTGTAATAATAAAACTCAATTAATCATGCGCTAAGAGGTTTTCTACAAAAGAAAAAGGAACAGCATGGTACGGCTGGCACTGTTCAGGTTTTGTCGGCTAGAGCATAGCACTGTACTGTTGCAGTGTGATTATAATCAATGCAATGTTATAGCAATCATCAATTATGAAAAAAGATTATAAAAGTGTCATAAAAAATGTAGTTTAAAATAATTAATGAACTCCCAAAAAATTCATTATTTACTTATACGTAAAGGTGCGTTGCTCGGACGTCCGTTTCTCCAATGCTACAATCATCGGGACCATGTGTTAGGGACATCTTTCACATCCTACACGCGTAGAGCGGATTAATTATCCAAGCACAAATATGCATTTGTGATATGAAGGTGCTTCGATAAATCATTGAGGTCAAATTTCATTCACCTAACCATTACCCAGTGCAATGATACCACAGTTTGTCGCACAAGGGCTGAGAGAGAGAGCATGTTTTTATCCGTCGTGATTATCATTAGCCTAATGAATAATTTATCTATCTTGAAACATTATTGTATACATGTTAACTCTAGACTTTATAGTATTTAACTGTTCCTTTACCTGTAACGAAGCACGTGCATTTTTCTAGCATAACAATAATAATATGATTAAAATAGCCTTCACCCGTTGCAACGCACGGGCAATTTTTTCTAGTCTTTCTAAAAAAACTAGCTATTTCTCTTTTTTTACTACGTATAATTGAACATATATAATCAAGAAAGAACGTACTAAGGATCTTAATTTGTATCATACTAAGGATCTTAATTTGTATCATACCTTTGCAGGTTCTTGCAGTAACTAGCTTGAAGAGCTAACATTTCATTATTGGTGCACTGCATATACAATGTTGAATGGAAGAGAAATAAATCATCTCTGATTCATTTTGTTCATATAATTCCAGATGCAATCAATTCTACTTGCTTCCAACTTAGCTACAGAGGCTGCAAAAAATATCTCACCAGCAGATAAATATGGTAGCAAATAGAACAAAACCTTGATCATCTGGAGATTGGTGTACACCAAATTAAGATTATTTACAAAATTAGATGATTAAATGGATTGGACCAGTTCGATGATCTCCTCATGTAGAGACCGTCAGACCGGTACACAATCAACACCTTTCTTCACCACGAGAACCCATGCTATAACAGAAAACAATTGTGTGGAGTTGTGGACATGTGTACGCCAGCGTTGCCGTAGTAGCTGCAGAGGCACAAACGTTGCAGCCACGCTGCCGTGATGAATCGATGTTCTGCACTTCTGATGAAGGCTATGAAAGCAGCCCAGGATCTTTTATCCATGCCAGACAATTCAGATGCTAAGCTTATTTGGTGATTCTGGAGCAAGTATATAAGGCGATAAGGCTTGGAAATTGTTTTTTGCGTATTTATCTTCCTTTATGCATATTTATTGCGTACATCAGTTGTGAATTGCTCGGCATCCATTAGTTGTGAAAGCAGGGAAGAAAGGCAGCTCTAATGAAGGGTGATCGAAGGGTCATTCGAACAAAGATGGTCTTTTGATCCAATGGCTCTAATGTGTTGATGATGTGGCTTAACCTGTTAGCATTTTTTAGGAGTTAATATACCGAAAGAAATAATTGATTACTAGAGTTACTAGTATTCCGATTACCAAACATGTATCAACCCAGACCCACCTCACCCCACGTCCCGTCATCCTTCTCCCACCGTTATCGGAATAAACGATTTACTTCGATAAAAACAACTTCCCTGCTTCCGATCCCACCCCACGTCCGTCATCCCGCTCTTATCATTATCGGAGTAAACGATTTTCTTCGATAAAAACAACTTCCCTACTTCCGATATATATATTCTTTGTTTTCCGTACTCAACCAACCGGTCTCGCCTCACTTCATTCTTTCCTTTTTATTTTCCAAATTTGAATCAATCCACCATCGCAGCCAAGAAATCGGTGACGCGCCATGGAGGAGGACGACGGCACTGTGGCGGTTGACGCTGATGGCTAGCGGCTGAATCGAAGGCGCTGCTTCGGACCTCGCGGCAAGACGTCAGGCAACACCTTAACCAGCAAGGAGGTGTTCACTTGGGCCAAGAGCAACAACCGTCGGCTGCTCCACATCGGTGGCATTGACAGAAGAAGCAAGTATGCAAATGATACTCCTATTTGCATCTATATACTCTCCTTCACCTTCATGCATGCAACCCCGATTTCTTTTTGCAAATCAAATTAATGTGCAATCTCAAATATTACCTGATCTGAATTGATGGGCTACAAAAGTCCTACATTTGCAGATCGTGCTCCATGTGGCTGGCTGCAGAGGATAGGGTGGAGTCCGCTGGTGATGGAGGTTGTTTGCTATTTTTCTTTTGCTTGTCGTCTCTATGACATGAACAAGACTGTTTTTTGCATATTTTTGTGCTTGCTAGATGATGGATGGCTGCTACCGTGTAACGCCGAGCTCATCTCTATACCACAACGCTACATCCTTCCATGATTCCATCGTCGACTAACGCTCGCCACCCGGTTGTCCTCTCCACTATGAGTCACAAGACACAGACTAGCCTCTCCATCCATATAGCAAGATTTAACAAAGCTACCAGGATCTCAGCTTCACAATGGATTTTTGGCTGAATCATTTTTTCTTTTCTAGTTTGATTCACCTATGAGTAATTTTATCACTCGTGTGTGATTGAGCCTGTAAATCTTTCATTTGTACGGCTATTTTGTGATACAAATTAACAATTCTCTTATATTGTGTATTGAACACATCGGTTAACATAATCCTACATGGTGGCTACGAGATCATGGGCTATATCGAGAGTAATGTGGTAATTGTTTTACTCGCAGATCACAAACTCTAAAAAATATTTATAACTTATAAAAGAATTACTAGCATTGTAAGCTGGTAGTAATTCTTTTACGACCATCTATGGATGGTGCCATACGATGTAGGGGCATTCATGCAAGTAAATTTGTTACTTTTGAAGGATACATTCGTGCGAGTAAATTTGTTGCTTTTGAATGAGTAGATCTGGGAGGCTGGGAGTAAATTGAAAACTTCACAGAGTAAATTCGTTACTTTTAAAACATGGGAATACACTAAAAAAACAAGAAAACGTGGAAAGAAAAGAACTACATGATAGATACTTTACTAAAACAAAAAAATAGAAAAAATCGAGAGAAGAAATGAAAAACAGAAAAATCTAGCTGGTTGTTTTTTTACCAGGCCGTTTGATGAAGCGCGGATGAGATGGAAAAGAGAAAAAAAAGAAACACAAAAGGTGGGGTGGTAAAAAACACAAAAAATGACCAAGAAAATGTGGGATACGAAGGAAAGGTAGAGTGGTAAAAAAGGAAAACCAGAAGGAGGGAGCTTTGTGTGGAGCTCGAACTAATATTCAGCACGCAGTGCCCGTATTTGCGGCACCGTTAATTGATCTACTGGTTTTTTAATAATACCGTGTTGAGCTACCATTACCACAAATTAGGATGAGCATCGTTAGGCTAATTACTCATGAAAAACACACTATGTCAGCAGGGTAGAATTGCCTTGATTCTATTGACTTATGTTAATTTTGGCTTCAATGCAAACACCCATGCCAACAAATAGTTGGTAGGACATGATTTGGCATCAACGTGCCTTCTGCCAGACTTAGGTCAGCTATATATACGCCGAGAACTTGTTCACCATGCACCTCATACTAGTATAATAAATAGTTTGCTAGCTAAACTACGAAACCACCACCGGCATTGCGAGGTAAATACTCAGAATAGGAGGCATACGGGAGTCGATCCGCACGGCATCAGGCCGTTACTCTATGCCCGTTCATGCAGAGGCGGCTTTCCTCCTCGAACTATGAGAGCCGCAAGCAATGCAGGCCACAATTTAGTGGGGAATATGTTGCGGCGTGCATGGATGCATACCGAGTAATCTCCTGGAGATTGGAGAAGAATCGCAAGCACTCTCGTATCTCTACGAGTGAAAAGTGAAACTTGAATAAGCCACGTCACTCAGTCAATAATAGCCGTTGGATATAGCTGGAATCAGTATCAGCCGTTGGATGAAGGATGATGGGATTTAAGGTTCCTGTAAATAAGGGATTATGGGGAGTGTTCACGTGACCTCTTCACACTGAAAATCCAATTGTGTTTTTTAAATTCTCCTGCCAGTTTTACACAAGCAACCCTACAAAAAAAATTTTATTTTAGGGTCCTCTAAATAAATATTATTTTCTACCTAAGTTCTGGTCATTTTACGATAAAGATACGTAAGATACATAGTAGTATTTACTTAGAAAACCATTAAAATTTTGTATTTTCAGATTTCAAAAGTAACTACTGATGCAAGTCAATAGCAAGAGTTACCAGTTGCCAGCTGGTGGAATCGATATCCGCGAAGTGGTGGGATTATTTACTGAATATACAGTAAACTTGTACTTAATACAATACATGCATAGTAAATTTGATATAATGACATGCACGTAGTAAATTCTCTAAATAAATTTGCTTTGACATAAGTATATATATAAGCTTTGTGATACATTTTACAAGTTTTACGTAATCATGGTTAATTATTGCCATTATAATAATATTGCTTATTTCATATCAATAAATGGCACATTTAAAAAATTAACAATGATGTAGGTGATAGGCGTCAAAGCATAGTAAATTATTAGATGTGGTCGTAATGTTGTTACTACAATCAAGGTAAATCTGTTAATATTATTGCTACACCTACACCCCATTCATGCCAATTATATTATACAAACACATATATTTACGTTGTTAATTATTATTACAAATTTAAGGTAAATACTATAAATAGCAAACAAGGAGTAAACACATTTCCCCGCAAAAAAAAGAGTAAACACATTTAATATAAATGGATGTTATGGTCGGGCGAACGTGCGACCTTATGGAAGTCCTTCCTTTTCTTCTTCGTATCTCTTTGTGCTTGCACATTTAACTCGGTTGAAGGAATCCACTACTAGTTCAGAAACTTCAAACTTCCCATTTAGCAGGCGCCTGGCTCTGTGGAGCTGCGGTGCCAATATTACTGCTTCATCTGAATTTGTTCTTGACTCCTTCGAAATAGTAATTTTGACTTTTTTTTTTATGTAGAGTGTTCTCCCCAAAAAACAACTACTATGTGTGTTAATTTAAATTAAAGTTCTTCCAACTGAATTTGAATACTCACGATCGAGTATGTAATATCGTAATAATTGAAATGGTATGAGGATTGGTTGTTGGCACTGATCAAATTATTTCGTTCATGGATCTGACAAAAAAATATATAGAGAGAACCAGTTTGACATCGAATGGTTTGGAGAATAGAACTGAACAAAAATGAATGTCCAAACAGAATTGAACTCGTCGTGGCATCGATGGAATTTTCTCACAGGTTTCTCTCAGTGGTCAATGGATGGAGTATGACTGAGTTTTCCATGGTCGATTTGGTTGGTTGCATGGAGAAAGGCATCGAGCATAAGAAGCAGTTGTTCTCTGAACTAGTAGTTTTCTCCGAGTATGAGATAGTTTTATCAGTATGGTTTTGACCCTTGCAATAGTTGGATCACGCCCTCAAGGTGTCATGAGCCAGCCACTGGTTGTACCGTCCTTAGCATTGCTGGTAAGACACTTGTAAGAGCTTGATAAGATGCTTTCATTTGCTAGCCTCCATTACAATCTATGTTTTGTAGTTAATAGGGATAATACTATTATGTTGTTCTCTGTTTTCTACAGACAATGGTAGGTTTTCTACAGACAATGAGATAAAGTTGGATGGGGGACAAACCGTAATTGCTACATCATTGCGGAGGGGAGGGCACCGCCGTTGCCACTGGGTGGGGAGCCTGGCACCTCCCCTCCCGCCAAATCTGGCGGATCAAAGAGGGTCGTCACCATCGCCTGGATCCGTCGGCTGGGAGAGCAGAGTAGTCATCTTTGTTGCCGCCACGGTGGGGAGAGGAGGCGCGGTGGAGGCAGGTGGGGAGAGGCTGCGGTAGGGATCGAGCGGGTGGGAGTGAGTCTAGGATGTGGAGGACAGAGGAGAAGGGGGTGAGTGGGGCAGCAATGTAGAGGAGAACTGTGGGGATAATGTTGACTGGGAGCAGATAAGGTTGGTTGGTTCGGTCGGCACCTTCTGGTGTTTTTAATAGGTGTTTATTTTTAAATATAAGTGTATGTGTAGGTTTGTAAAAACTGGGACCTATAATATATTATAGGAGTCGGCTCTTCTGAAAAAACTGATAGTAATACTATAGGTGCCGGTTTTTGTCGAGGGTGCATGTGTGGGCAGAAAAAGCACTATAGGTGTTGGTTTTAGCTATCCCGACACCTATAATACCGTCTTCTTTGTTTTTCTCTGTAGTAGTGAATGTCATTACTATTACTTTGTCACAATGGTAGTTTACTTTATGGATTTCTAAATATTCATATATGTATGTTGCTGATGCCATGGGTAGGGAAGCAAAGAAATAACAAGCTTTATGTTGTGCACTGATTCCTTTCACATCAATATATTGGTGTCTAATTGCTGTGTATAAACTTTGAGATTTTTTATGGTCCAACGGTACTGTACGGTACCGAATGCTGCCTGTTGGTTCTAGCCCAATCTAACGGATAGTATTGTTTGGTACAGCGAGTTACCAAAATTATCCCTGATGCGGTACCTCTTGGAGAACAGAGTTAGAAGGGTACGTAACTTCACGTGCAATAGATGGATTGGGAGGAATAGAACCCTGGATCGATGCCTCCACCACCTCCTGGATCTTCTCCGCCGACTCTTGGAGGTGACCTCAGCCGCTGCCACCACCGCCGGGAAAGACGACATCGACGCCACCGCCGCCACCACGAACGACGACATCGACGCCGCTACAGCTGGGAATGACGACATTGACGCCGCCGCCGCCGGGAACGATGAGTTCGACGCCGCCGCGCCTGCTTCAACGTTGCTGTCGGGAAGGGCTCCGCCACCGCCGGGAACAACGAGTTCGACGCCACTGCCGCCGCCTGCTTCAACGCCGCCACCGGGAACCACGGCATCAACGCGGCAGCAAGACGTCTTGAGCTCCGCCGCCACTCGCAGCAGTCCACTCGTTTTTCTCTCCCGATCCTACCTATGCCAGAATGAACGGTTAGATACGTACTAGTACCGAGCTGTACAATTTGCTGGGCCATAAAGTCGCTCATGAACATTACTTCCTTTCGTGCTCTCTCCAGACCAGATTCTACGTTGGACCTAATTTTCATTTCATGGTATTGTGTGAGACATTGGCTCAGTGAGAGTTCGGTTAATTAATGAACATATCTTCTTCTTCTTCTTCTTCTTCTTCTTCTTCTTCTTTTCTTTCTTTTTCTTTGTAGAGAGAAACTGCTGTTAATAAAAGTAGCAGACACCTATTTGAGCTCGTTCGGCCTAGCAGCTACACGGCAGAGCATCCAACTCATCAGAAAATTGCTTGACCTGACTAGACAGAAGATGGAGACTGATCGGAACTGAAATCTGAAGGCATCAGGGGTTTACCGGAATGCTGGCCAGTTTACCTGAGCCTTTAATTTTTTTTCATGATCGATCCATTGCATGCTGGTTTTTGCAGCTGGTCGGAATGGAATGCATGTGGGATTTGAGACGCACCAGGCATCTGAAATGTCCAGCTCTGCAACTAGTTTTGCATGGAAGATGATTCCTATCGAGATAGGTACACAGGCCAACACAATAGGTGATTTTCTCATGTAGCCAAAGTTTGGCTGCCAAACCTGCAGCAAACAATTGAGCCTCAGCTCTCTTGCAGATGCTGGTAGGAGGAAGGCTGCACAAACACTCGGCTGCTGCATGCATTGGTTTTCCTTCTCTCGCTGTTAGGGAGAATATAGGTCCTTCTCGTTTGATGATTTTAATTTTGGTTCAAACTGACGGCTGAAATGATATCACTGCCTAATCGTTTTCATTGAACGTTTACTGTCTATTGCTAATTATTACTTCCGTTGTTCTTATGTTTACATTTTAAATGAACTAGGAAGTTAGCCCGCGTATTCACTCGGGCATGTATTGTACACAGGATTAAATTTTTCGGTCCGAAATTTTGAACAAAATTTAGTTGAATTTGAACAAATATTACTAAAATTCATGAAAAAGTAAAAAAATTCGGGTGAAATAATATCGTATCGGAGGGGTCTGAGATGACCGAAATTTCTAACACTGATTGTACATTGCGTTTGAAATATATATATAAACAGAATATCAATCGGCTAACACCTCCCATGTTTTAAAGTACTTTTTTTTATTTGAATAAGACACATCAGGTGAAGCCTCCGCTGTTCTTGGGTATTTTGCTTTGATAATTTTTCCGAGATATTTATTAGGTTTAAAAATATATCATATTTATTACATCTGTATAAATAATTATCTATGATCTTTTTAATATATAGAAAGAAGCTCGATTTAGTTTGTTTGGAAAGCATGTCTAATAAATCAAGTGTAAATTAGAAGTAAGGTGTTTGGCCCCCTTTTTTAATAGAATGTTTACTTGCTTTTTTTTTACAAATTCTAAAGAACTATATTGTTAATAAATATGTTTTATTTGTACCATCAAGTAGTTCTCCTTCTAGTAGGTTTAAGTTGATGCAAGTTGTTACATACTTACATATAAATTAATAAAGACATGTCATATACCTCGCTTCCTTCTGATTTGTGTGATCTATACTATCTTTTTCAAAAGAATATACCTAGTTAACATGAATCCAAAATTTTAAATTTAATTGTAACAAATATAACTTTTCAAATAACTATATGGTGCGAACCTTAGTGCGGTTTATATAGGTAATAATATGTGGAGAAACTCATAATGCTATGATATAGGATAGAGCATTCGTAGGATGTCATATGGCGAATTAGGAGCATTTTTTGGAAGTTCAATGGACTTTTAGACATCTAATCTAATGTTCTAAAACATTAATCGGGTCCACCAATTTAAATGAAAATCGGCGGTGATATTTATGTAAATTTATAGAGTAATATGTTTTATCGTTAAATAATAGTAAATCCAATTTTAAATATCATCATTTTTTTCCAATGGTACTGAGTACGTATGTTTTTATATAAGCCAACAAATCATCCAAGTAATCAGTTGGAACTAATTTATTTCATTTGCGCATATTTGTTTGTTTCTTTTGCAATGTATTTAATTTCAAATACGACAGCAATAATACAAATTTAATTAGTATCTTAGGTTTTTGTTTACTTTTTACAAGTGACAGATAATTATGAGGAGTAGGTTTTCTCATGTGGTTCCAATAAGTTTATTTAGTATTATCTGATCTCTTGATTTACGCAAACTAAAAACATACTCTCTTCGGACTAATAATACTTGTCGTTTTATACAAGGGTGAGGTCAAACTTTAAAATCTTTGATTATGCATTATTTTTAAAATATTTGTCTTTCAAATATTGTGATTACATGTATAAATTAGTCTTAAAATGAACTTTAATAAAATCATATATTTGTTACACTTTTATACATATTATAATGGAAAATGATGGTGAAAGTTGTTTTTTTGAGACCGTGCCCTTGTCCAAAACGACAAGTATTATCAACCCAGAGGGAGTAATTAACATAAATATTTTGGATTATTGGCCTATTATTTTTTCAATCCAAATCTGCTTACTAAATGTTAATCAGATATATTATACAATACTCTAATAGCATCGTAGGGGTTTCATCTAGTTCTTCCTCACAATAGTAGCTTAATAGTTATAATCGAATTGAAGCGTCTCACACCAAGCCACCATGACATTCCTTGCAGTCACATGCGAGCTACTTCACTTGACCCGTGTTCATCATTGTTCACGTACAGACGAACAGACGGACGTACGTACGTACGTAAGTACGTAGGAGGTGGTGGGGTAGGGGAGAGGTGGGATTTAAATTTAATCTAATGGTTTAAAATATCGGGTCTACCAATTTAAGTAAAAATAATAGACGGTTAGATTTGATAGATCCACGTGGCGGCTTAGGAGTTTTTTTTAGGAGCATCACATGACAGCTTGAGAGCGTTTGTAGAAAATTTAATGGACTTTTAGTATATAATAGATAGATTTGGACACACATATGAAACCCATGTATAAATCCATTTATGAATTGATTCAAAACCCAAAAGATCTTACAAAGTGAAAGAAAGAAGTACGTGGTAGTCGTACTTGTAGTATCCGTGTAACAAATAAGAGATAATCCATAAAATACCATTGACAAGCGTCCAAGTCCCAGAAATGCCATCGACAAGTGTGAGTTCCAAGAAATGCCATCGTACAAATAATTTTGTCCCAAAAATGCCATCGCCGTTAGGGTTCCGTCCATTCTACGCCGTTAAGTTCTATAGGATGAACAATGTATTTAACGGCGCGGAATGGATGGAACCCTAACGGCGATGGTATTTTTGGGACAAAATCGCTTGTACGATGGTATTTCTTGGAACTCACACTTGTAGATGGCATTTCTGGGTCTTAGATGCTTGTCAATGGCATTTCATGGATTATCTCAACAAATAAGTAGAACCATGAATAGACAGTACCAAATCATTTCATAAACGGACTAAGACTGAGTTCGGCACTTGAGTTTTCCAACTCACTTACCTCGTTTTCCACACGCACACTTTTTAAATTTTCAAATTAGTAAACATGTATTTTTTAAAAAAAAAAATTCTATATGAAAGTGCATTAATAAATCATATTGATCCATTATTTTTAAATAAACTAATACTTAATTAATCACGTACTAATGGACTACTCTGTTTTACGTGCAGTAGTGGCCGGCTTGTTCCCGACCACAGCTGCTGAACGCAGTCTAAAATACATGACATCACCTAGCAATCGTGTGTATTTTGGTTAAAAACACTGTTATGCACCTGTTGATTAATCCTATTTTGTTATTTGTATTATAAGCTTAACAACTAGATAGTTGGCTCATGGATTCGATTTTGTTTGTATACAGTTTTATCACTGTAGACAATGATATGCATGATTACTCAAATACTGTGGAAATTATGTTAGTTTGCATGCAGTTACTTTTTGCTAATCATTATATTTGTCAGTTTCAAATCAACAGGTTGTTTTATTATAATAACCAAGAAAAACAATACATGTATAGATCCTTATCGAGATGGTCAACGTGGCTGCTTTTTTACATGGCCTAAAAAGTATATATGGTGTGGAATATTGATCTTTTAATCAAAATGCACGCACTAGCTGAGTTGTGGCACCTATACATATATTCATTTTTCACATTCTTGTACCACTACATCATGTCAGGGCTTTAGTAAAACAACAATGTGCTACTATAGCCTAAAAAATGTGCTGTTGTGGATTTCAGTAACACAAATTTTAAGTGATCATATAGCCCATGTTACTGTCGTAATATCACCTTGGTCGGATCCTTTTTCATTGTGCGCACAAATGAATCTAGGTCGACAACCTCATTATCAAAGGACCGTTACCTGTTTTGTACCAACTTGCATGTCCCACTAGGGGCAACGGTCCAAGTCTGCATATTCCTTACAGCAGTGTACACTGTGATTTACACATACGTGAAATTTTTCAACACCTAGTGATAATGGGGATATGAGTTTCTTGGCTTGACATGTGTTGGATAACAAGAAATTAGGCTTAGGAAGCAAACTCTAAGACCCATCAAATCATTGAAACTACTATCGGACCATCCGTGCCTAGCCTTAAATCTGAGAAATTTAAATACCAAACGCAACACTGTAAAATTTTTATTACATCCCTTGGATTCATCGTAAAAGAAGATCCTTCGCTGACTTCTTTAGTGCCTTCCAATTGTCTAACCCTCGTGCTATACCGACTAGCTCCTCTAGTTCAGCGTGCCGTAGCATATCCTCCAGATCAAATTCAACCTCGAAATTATCACTACCAACGGAATATCTTCGTACATCCTTTCACGGTCCATGTCCTCAATTGTAAAATTCTCCAGATCAAACATTTGAAAACTGGTCTCTTCCCTTCCGCATTACCGTCACCTTCAGGAGTGGCGATTTCCTTGTGATAGGTCCAAACCTTGTAATTCTTCATAAAATCCACGCTTGTCACGCCCCGAACTAGTCCCGAGCGGAACTAGCCCGTGACGCTCCAAATTAACCTGTTAATTGATACCAGTCCCAGGAAACAGTGCTGGTATAACAGGAAGACAGAATATCACAGCAACAGAGGTCTCTTTATTATAGAGTAGGGGTACAGTCATGTTGGGCTGCGGACAGATCCCGAGCTCACAACTGCATTACAAAAGGAACGCGGAAGCCAAGACTTGGACCACACATCACAGGCGCGACTTGGGAACTAGGCCGAAACCCTAAAACTCATCGTAGCCGGCTTGCTCCTGAAGGAACTCCTCGTCAGCGGGATCCGCTTCATCTTCTTCAGCAACTGGGGGGGGGGAAATTATTTATATGGAGCAAGGGTGAGTACGAGAGTACTCAGCAAGCCATGAGAAATAAGTGTTTAATGCAGGCTTCAAAGAAGGGCTGCTGTTTTTGCAATTGATTTTATTTGAACTCTTTCCTGAAACAACTAAGTGAGTGCTTCTCAAACGACACGGATGAGAAAGTGCGTCTCGTCCGGTCGGAGTTTGTGCAATGTATCAATCTTTTGAATTGATCAAGATTGGCACCCGGCCAATAGCTTTCAAACGGCCACCCGGGCCTGGCTGGTCCCATCAGCCGCAGATTTTCCAAACATCAAACCCATTTCACAACAGCAAAATTTCACAAGGCAGTAGTTAAGCAAAACTACGCTAGGAATCACCTCACATCCGCCCATGACCGTGGGCACGGCTGTTCGGACAGCTTAATAACCTCTGCAGAGGGGGTACACTTTACCCACACGACATTACTAACCCGGATCATCCAGCCCGTGCAGAACGGCCACGACTAGAGACCTTAAGGCTTTCATGACAAGGCATTTCGAAAGCCGACACAGGTTCGCCATATGCCAACGAGAGGGGTCCCAGACCAACACCAGATTAGGTCCCAGACCATACTGTGCCAGGAAGCCCAGGGGTCCTCCCCGACACCACCCCGGCGAATCCACATGTCTCTTGGCATCAAGGCTCCCCCGATTAGCTAATTACTCAGCCAGGGGTGTCCCATTCCACCCATGTGGTCGTACTTGTCTTATGTTCGGATGAAATTCCAAGGAAACGGTCCTTAAGTGCAAGAGCGGGAAACCGTACTCCCGGTACGTTCCCCGGTCCGCGGTTTTAGAAATTCATTTAGTTCGCAAGCACCGACCCAGGTGTCGGGTTTTCCAAGTCTTTTGTAAAAACCCAAGTTTTACCCAAGAACTTACTCAGATTTTAAGTTCGAAGGCGACCGTCGATACCCGCACAGAGTGCACGAATATCGAGGCGCAACTAGGTGGTTACAAGGGAACATGGTATAACAATTAACAGTGGAAGGATCAGATGCAACAAGTTGGGTAGGCCCACCGGTCTGCCTTGCAGACGGGGCAAACAGATTAAGTGCAAATCCTATCAATGCATAATATTTTGCAAGCAAATTAATTAAGTTCAAATATAGGCTCAAGATGTTCAAAGGTGGCTTGCCTTGCTCGAGATCTGGAGCTTGATCCTCGAAATCCTCGCACTGCGGATCTTCGGGCTCCGACACTACACGCGAAACGGGGCAACTCAACAAACGGCGAAAATAAAGCCCTATTATTGACCTCTAGGCGTGCCATTAGATAGATCTCGAGATTTGAGGAATTTTGGAAGTTGAACGGAGTCAAACGGACTTACGGTTGGGAAGATATCGAATTTCTAAGATTATTGGATTTTTGGTCTAAAGGAAAAGGATTTATTTAAACCCTTTTTGAAAAAGAAAAGAAAAGAAAAAGAAAGAGGGGGGGGGGGGGGGAAATTAGACTTCCCTCGGGCGGCTAGGGCGCGGCCCGAGAGAAAGGGGCGGCTCGGCCGAGCTTAATGGGCCGGCCGGCCCAAGAAGGCGGCCCATGGCGCGCGCGAGCGGGGAGGGGAGAGAAAGGGCCGGTGGGCCGGGTCCATTCCGCGTGGTCCCGAGTGGGACCCGCTTGTCGGCGGCTCGGCTCACCGTGAGCGAGGTGCACGCGGGCGTGCTAGGGTTCGGGGAGGGGGGCGCGGCGCATGCGCGCGGTTCGCGGAGGACGCGGTGCGACGGGCCCACGCGCAGCCTCACAGCTCGCGGTGGACCGCGTGCACGGGGAGAGAAACGGAGGGGGCGGCTGGCCGGGTCAGCCGATCCGGTCGTGGCCGAGGTGGCGCCGACGTGGCGCCTACGTGGCTGCCACGCGGGCCGGCGGGAGGTAGACGACGACGTCGGCCGAAACGGACGGCGGGCGGCGGCGGCGAGCGGCGGAGCGAACCACGGCGATACAGGCGAAAGCGAGCACACCGGGAGGTTGCACGGGACGAGAGGAGATGAGCCAACGGCTCGGATTCGCCGGGGGATGCTCGACGGCGGCGGATTGCGGCGGCGGCAACCGGCGGCAGGAGAAGGGGAAAACGGCGATGAGGTCACGAGGGGTCGATTCCCGGCGGTGAGAGCATCTACGCGGCTACGGGAATCCGTTGCTAGCGACGGATTGGGCGGAGCTATGCCGAGCGGGGCCGGCGACGAGCGGCGCTTCCGAGCTCGGGCGGCGACGGCGGCGAGCACACGGCGGGCGGCGGCAACGGTCGGGGCGGCGCCAGCTAGCTACGGGGAGGCTACTCGTGCTACTACCCGAGTCTAAGGGGAGGAGATGGAACGAGGAGGGAGAACGGAGGGCGATACTACCGTGCGGGGAAGGGCGCGGTGACGAGAGGCCGACGGCACGGGAGCGATCCCTCCGGCCTCGGGCCGGGGAAGAGGAAGGAGAGGGTGCGCCCGGAGTCCCCTTCCGTGTCCTCGCTCGTGCCGGCTCCTCCGACACGCGCGACGGCGAACGGCGACGGCGAACAGAGCACGGGAGGCGGCGACAATGGAGTGGAGACGATGGGACAAAACAAGAAGAGAAGGGAGGGAGGGCACCTGGGCTTTAAAGGGCGGCAATGACGGTTTGGAAACCGACCTTGGGCGGTCAAGGCGCGAGCTGGCGCTCGGCGCTCGCAGCCAAAACGGCGACAGAGGGGGGGGGGAGGATGACGCCGGCGATGGGAGGAAAAGGGAGAAAGGAAGAGGGAAAGGAGGCTTGCCTCCTTGCCATTTCGGGAAAAGGAGGAGGGAGAGAGGGCGACGCGGCAGAGAGGGCGGAGGGCTCTGCCTCCGGCCCTTGGAGGCTAGCGCGCGGAGTGGCGGGGCCGGGTTGTGACGACGGCGATGACGGCGGACCGGCTTGGAGCGGAGCGGCGACACGGGCGGCAGGCGCGGGCAGAGCCTGACGGCGGCGGCGACCAGGCGGTCGGCCACCACGGCGCGCGCGCGCGGGAAGCCACGGCTATTTGGGCGGCGTCAGCGGGAACGGCAGCGGGAGCAGGAGGGAGGGCTCGGCGCGGCTCGCGCGCTCGCGCGAGCAGCGCTCGGGCAGAGCGGGGGAGAGGGAGAGAGAGAGAGAGAGAGAGAGAGAGAGCGAGCCGGGGAGGGAGGGGGAGATGGGCCGAAGGGGATTCGGCCCATCGAACCCTAGGGAGGCAAAATAGACTTTTGCGGAGGGATTTGATTTGGGAAGGATTTGGATTCGGGATTGAACTCGACGATGGATCGGGGATTTGAGACCTGAGATGGCACGGGCACTAGACAACAAGCAAAGAAACGGATTTCGCAAATAGGATTTTTAAGAGCTAGTTTTCCCGCTAGGCGCCAAGACGGAACGGGCGCTACAACGCTTCATTAAGTGGCACAAAATTTTACCTCAAAGCATTGCCTTAGCCTGGTCCTCAAAGCTTCCATCATGTACATCAGGTGAGTTCTTCGTGTGTCGAACACCCATTCCCGAGACATCTATAAATAATCATACCAGGAATAAAATTGGTTGACAGGCGTTTCCACCACAACATGAAAATACACATATCTCCTCAAGAATGATACATTGAAGTAGTATGAACTAGTGCTTACAAAAAAATTTGCTCATATAAACATTCTTTTAGCTAAAATTTGCAATTACAGCTCATAAAAAATCCCCTTCTAAAGCTGCAAAAAGTTGTCTGCGTTGCACCGATGAATTTTTCAAAAATAATTGTCAGTTATGGAATATGTGCTATATGTGGAAATACTACACTAGAATTTCAAAAAAAAAGTTATAAACAGAGATAGTAGAGTTTCTGCTACAATGACAAGACTATGAAACTTCTGTCAGGAACATGCATAACTGGGAAAATGAAAATCTAAACAATATAGAATGTTGATAGAAAATATTTGAGCAAGTAAAAAAAACAAAACTGGGAGACAAAAAGTAAGTCAATCTGCACTACAAAAACTAGAGCGAGAGGCATTGGTATCGGAATCCAATTTGACATGACAACTCACCAAAAAAGATCAAACACATAGCATATGAAACAAGAAGCATTAGATTTACAAAACATGTTAATAATATATCACAAATGTGCACAGAACATTTTCTTTATGATAAGCAGATAAATTGTGGGAATGCACATGGTCCCAATAAGATAAAAAAACAGGATCTATAAATAATTCTACAGCGGGAGTAACATATTTACTGACAACTGTTGCTGTTGCTTTACTGATTTTGCTTTTAGCAGTGAATCTCTTTGTCCGTTTTTTGTTTGGTCTAATTATCAGTAGAGAGGTAGTTCAAATCATAGGACTTACCCGTTCAGAGTTACAGCAAGTAGCGGCGAATAGGAAGTCATAGTTGGTTGTCAGCTTGCATAATAAGAATATATTTCAGTATCCGCTGTTCTTTTAGCGTCACTTTAATTACTTCAAGTGTATCGGAAGCTACTTGTCCCATTTTTCAAAACAATATTTCGTTCTCAAACAATAGGTAGATCCATTTTAGATAGTACATCTGAGCCATTGTGAGGCAGGCCTGTTTAGATCCCCTAGCAAAATTTTACACTCTGTCACATTAAATGTTTGGACACATGCATAAAGTATTTAATATAGATGAAAAAAATAACTAATTACACAAATTGCGTATAAATTGCGAGACGAATCTTTTAAGCCTAATTACGCCACGATTTGACAATGTTGTGCTACATTAAACATTTGCTAATGATGGATTAATTATACTTAATGAATTCGTCTCGCGGTTTACATGCGGATTGTTTTGTTATTAGACAATGTTTAATACTTCAAATGTGTGTCCGTATATCTGATATGACACGCTAAAACTTTACACCACTAGATCTAAACAAAGCCGTAGATAATGTGTCTTGTCACACCTCAAGGTTCAGCCTCTGTTCTTTATGGACTACGACCAATGAATTATGTGCGGATTACCCATGTCATGAAACCAAAACTACAATTTGTCCATCACTATTCTAACTCATCATTGCTATGATAACTTCCATCATCCATCAGCTAGGAATGGGAGGTATCAGGAATTAATGCAGCTCGCTCCATGTGGGAGCTTGAAAAAAATGCAGAGACAAATGTCCAAATTGAATCGTTGTTAGAGCAAGGATAATAGCAGAGCTTACTTTCTACTATTAGCCTATTTTAAATCCAATATATATAATAGATTAGCTATAAGGTTGGCTATAATTTTCTTTTCCTCTCTCTATCTCTCACTTATACATCTATTATATACTAAAAGTCCAAGAAACTTCCTACAAACGCTCCTAAGCCACCATGTGTACTCCTACAAATACTCCTAAACCGCCACATGGCATCTTAACAAACCGGTGGGCCCAATATTGTTGTCTATTAGAATTTTATTAAAAAAATAACCCCACAAACTCTCCTCCCCTCTCCTCTCCCCATGGGCCCATCCTTCAAACACTACTACAGATCCGGGCTTCAATGACGGGTTATCTGTGACGGGCCAATGCAACTCGTCAAGATGAGTCATCTCTGACGGGCCGAAAAATAAATAAAGATATTTAGTTTTTTTAGTTTGGGTTGACTTGTTAAAATAATCATGTTAACAGAAATAAATAAAAGAAAAATATCTTTAGAAGTAGGCCAACATGAGAAGGCCTATAAATCCAGCCTATTAGTTCTCCCTAAAACCAAGAGAGAGGGGAACCGACTCCCACCTCCCCTCATAGTGCCGCCACCCCTCTCCCTGGCCGGCGCCTCCTTCCTCCCCTTCTCCTATGTTCGCATCTCTCCCCTCTACAACAAATTGTCCTCCCTAGATCTCCACCTTCATAGCTTGGGTCAAAAAGCGAAATAGAAAAACAGAACGAGAAGGAGGAGAGGAGTAAAAGGAGGGGTTAGATCAGAGTCTCCCCTATTGTCTCCTCACAAGTTCTCTAAAGAAACTCTAGGTGAGCCTTTTCCCCTTGTCATATCAGTTGTTCTAGGGTGGTTTTAATGGTTTAATTCGTGGATAAGGAAGGTTAGACAAGGAGTTTTGTTTGTTGTGGTTCGAATTGGCTGTTCTGCACGTTGGCAGATTTACAGTGTTTCGGTTTTTCAAAGTTTCGGAGATCTAAATGATATTTTCTGCGAAAGTGTATAACTAGAAAGTTGTAGATAATATTTATATCTATCTTCTGACCAAAGGGCACGATTTTATCTCAAGTGGTTTAGACGATACGAATTTTTGAGTATAACTGTTGTTTTTATGCCATAATCTGGATAGTAGTAGATTGAACTGTTTTTGGATGGGCTAAACAGTGGAATCAGCCAAGACGCCTATAGACAAAGTTGTAGGGGTTTTTCTTAGCTTTCTATATTGGTAAAGTACACCCTGATTGGGCAAGTAGAACTCCAGTTATGATTGTTTTAGTGCTGATAGTCTGAATTTCTGGACAGATTGTGAAGCCTGCTTTCAAGCGCAAATTAGACTATTTTAATGGCATAATAAAAATATGATTTCCACATAAGAGTTGTAGGCCTTGTTCTGTAGATTTCCAAAATATATTTATTTTCGGTCATAGCCTTTTCATATTTCAAGATATAAAGGTTTGAAGCAACAATATTGTTTATAGTGCAAGCGGCGTTCCTTGATATTGCGTTTTGATGGGATGGGGCAGTAGGTTCACCTTTTTCATTATTTTATATGCATGTTTGAATGTGTTTGCTGAGGTTTTCTTTGTGATTAGGTGGTGGTCCTTCAGATCGTGCATGATACCAACCCTTCATTGGAGGCAAGTGCATGACGAACTAAGTGTGTGATTGATGGATTGTTTGCTCTATCTATTTATTTCTGATATATTTCTATGTGACATGTGACCGCTTATATTCATATTGTTGTTCGCGCCATTTAGGTTTCATGTTTATCCTATGTTTACGATGTTATTCTTGTTTCAATATTCCGGATTCTAGTTCTGGGTAAATAATTCAAGTTCCCTGTTTGCCATGAATGTGCAATATGGTTTCAATTTGGTTATTTGATTCTGGTTTCAATTATTCAAGTACCATGCGTAGTCATGGGAGTGCAATTTGGTTCTTTATTCAAGTTCCTGTGTGTAAGCGCCGATCATGTTTACTAGGCTTTGCTGGCAAATGCTAGGATGTATTCACTATTGTCCGGGATGAAAACTACTATTCAATTCATGCCTGCCCGGGATGGGAACTACTATCTTCTTTGACTTGGTGTTTGAAAATGTGTTTCCTATCAAAGAAAGAAAGCCTTCTGTTCATTCTTTATTGCCAATGATGTGTATATGTGTTTTCTAGTTCCATATTGTACTTGCTGAGTATTTTAATACTCACTCTTGTGTTTTATTTGGTTTTAGGTACATATTGAGACCGACATGCATGGGCGGGAAGTAGCACCCTTATATACACATTTATCTGCACACTATCAAACTATATTGCTTAGGTCCATAATGATACTTAAACTATATCATGGTTCGGTCTTGTAATAATCTTTTAGATTTCTAATAGTTTCTTCCCCATGGATTATAAGGATGGATCGTATTGTGGGAATGATATTGTTATTAGTTTAACTTATAATTGTCTGTCGTGGATGTCCGTATTTACAGGGGAGACTCTGCCGAAATTTCTAATAATTTTGGGAGTTAGTGGTTTGAGTGTATGTTTGGTGTGGCACTCTAGGTACGTGGTTACCTGGGGTGTTACAGTTGGTATCAGAGCGGGCGGTAGGTCCATGGGAAGTAAATATGACAACTTAAAATATTGATCATGTTTTCCTTAGGATGGGAAAAATAAAAGTAAAATTTGAGTTAGATTTAAACTAATAAAATTTGACACACTGGTGCACAATAGGATGGGTTTGGGTCATTCTTTGCATCACACTTCTGATTTATTTTATTGATTACTGATCTCTATCTCATTGTATCAGTGATTTCTGGAGTTATGCTGTTACTCGATATATATGCTCTTCTACAAATAAGATCTGATTGTATATTAAGTAAAGCTAGGAGGTATAAAACAAATTATTCAGTTTTGATTCGTTGGTGCGGTGTATAGTGTAGAGATTAACGTTTGCGCATAACTATATTCGGAAAGCTATTAGGGAGAACAACATGGGGTTGCAATAATGAGTTATACTTGAGATGTGTGAGTGTACATGATAAAGTTTTAGTTTCCCTAGACCTTAGTTAAACTAGTTTGATCATGGCTCTAACTTGTGTTAATCTCTTTTATAGAAGTAATTAATGTTATATCCTATAAGACTTAATGATCCTTTAAGAATAGGTAACTTTTCTTCTGTATAGGCAATGCAAAGTAGTTAGAGGAGGGGACTTTTACTCTTTATTTTTTGTCCCCAATGCCATGTGAGGTTGCCCGAGTGTGAGTGTTAGGTTAGGATACATCTATCACTGTACCGAGTTAATAGTTTGGGTATGGGATGGATTGGCCCCCATGCCATCTACTCATTCTATTCTTTTCTTACAGTGGTGTGATGTGTCTATGTGTTATGCCTGACGCACCAACGTAGTGATGTCTTCACCCGAAAGGCAAAGAAAAAAAAAGAGGATGTTCCATTTTTCAGTCTTGAGATTCAAGGGTGATATGCCTTATTAGTTTCTTTTCGTGAGTTCTATTATGTGACTATGGTTGAGGAAATGAAAAAAAAAACTTTCTCACTCGTGGTACACGTTCTGAAATAATTCCAAATGGAAAACATTTGACTTTGCATTCATCACTTTGTGACAAATATTCTCCAGATTTCAGAAAAGAATTAACACTAAATATTTATTTTAGTTTCACTTTTGTGGCTTTCATTCGCTTTTTACTTCAAACATAAGTGTTGCGTGATTGCTTTGCACTGATAAATTATAAATTATTGATATGCACAATGCTATTTTAAAATACTAATTTAAATCTTGTTATGGACAACTTGTATTAAATCTGAATTTCTTTACCTAGTGATTTATTTTCATTGCATGGCACAGAAGTGTGTGCAGTATTGATATTCTTGGATTGAAGTTCACACTTATTTGATTATTAATCTTTATTTGAAATAATAATATTATAGACTCTATCATTGTGCATAACTTCATAAGAATTAAATTATATCTACAATCATAAAATCTAAAAAAAATAGCTATGAGTAATGTTCCCAAAATATATAAGTTAGAAAGCAAGAGTTACATGAAAAAAATAAGCAGCTATAACATCTCAATCATGAGATCCCCTAAATCATACGACTAATATTTTTGCTTATGTATTTTGATTATTCTACATTTAAAGACCGATATTTGGGGTTATATTATCTGACTTTTATGTGCCATTCAAACAATTATAAAATTGTGAATAGTAATGATATATATTTTATCATTGAACATAAGTTCACAATAATTCAATTAGATATGTAATGACAAAAAGTAAAATGAACCTAATAACACTAAGTATTGTTCCAAAAATTTACTCCTCCCATTCTGATATTACAATAAATCAAAAATAACATTAGTAGATTTGTAGTGTTCACATTTTCAATATTGTATACTATGTAGGAAAAGACGAGTAAAAAAAAAAGATCTTAATCAATCAATAAAGTTTTTATTCTATTTTTAGTTAATAAAGTAATAGTAAGTAAAACACAATAAATGTAAAAAAATAATTATATGTGCACGTACTTTGTCCCATTGGACTTTCTCTTCTTCTCCTATCTCACTCAACTCCTCTGTCTTATAATTTTAACTAATTAACAAAATAATAAAAAATGATCAATAATTACAAAGCTAAATAATTATGATTCTTATGTCATAACTGTTTTTTAGTTTATTTGAACTGTTATTTTGTTTATAATTAAATAAATAATTCAATATGCATATTACTCATATTTCGCTTCATAAAAATGAAAATACTCCATTTAAGCATCCACAACTATATATCCTTTGCACGGTAACCAAATAGAAAAAAAATAGAGCATTATAAAAAAAATGACAATAAGTATTGCATCACCTCAAATCATTGTACATCCTCTGTAGCGCATTTACAGTGGTATGTAACTTATGTTTTACATCTTAATTAAAAGTAAAACCTTAGAAATTGTAAGAAAAGACATCTGACCATCAGTTTCCACTTAATAGGTAATTTAGACGCAAAGGATATTAAAAATTTTGACAAAAAAAAAGCGGATCATCGGTTTTCACTTAAATCATTAGATGTGCACAACACAGTACTACCCGTCCCCTGCCCCCCCCCTCCTGTCTCAGCTTGAGTTCTCCACTCTCTCCTTTACCCCTCCTTTTTATAGCGAGAAATAATCAATAATATTAAAACATGCAATTTTTTAGCTGTACATCTGATTTCTAATCTAATTATTGCTCTATTCATAATTAATTCAACAATTTAAAGGTTCATAACCTCTATAGTTTGAACTGGTATAAAATAAAATTTAAAATATAATATATCAATAGGGACTAAGTTGAACTATTTGGAGAAAATCAAATAACTTCGTACCTTTCACTAAAATTGGACCAACCATTACATGCTCCATTTTTATAATTTTTTTAAATGCTTACATATTAATGGCCTTGCATCTATTCTATACCATAGTATTATGAGTTTCTCAGCTTATTAAGCCACACTATGGTAGTAGTATACATATAGTTAGTTGAAAATTTATATTTATTACTATTAAATTTAAATTTTTGAACTCATGTTGACTATATTTTCTTTTAGAAAAGATACTATAGGTCAAACATATTACAAGGAAGCGATGGTCTACGATATGTATTTGTTAATTTATATGTAAGTATGTAACAACTTGCGTGAATCTAAACCAACTAAAAAGAGGACTAACTTGATGTTACAAATAAAGCATGTTTACAAACAATAATAGTGCTTTAGGATTTGTTAAAAAAAGCTACTAAACATTCAATTAAACAAGACAAAATATTTTACTTTTAATTTACGTTTAATTTGTTAGATATGGTTTTTTCCAAACAAACGAAATAGATACTTTTGAAACATGATAGATGTTCATACGGGTCATAGATAATTGTTTATACGAATGAATTAAATAATATATATTTTAAAAGCTAACAAATAGTTTGAAAAAATTATCTAAGCAATGCCGATGAAGTAAAATTATGGAGAAATAGTACTTATGAAACATGGCAATGTCATTGAGTTGATATTCGATCCGTGTAAGTTTTTCGAACGCAATCTAAAATACATGCCCGCGCAATGCGCGGGCTACCTTCCTAGTTTAATATATTTGTCTTGGAGTTTATGATAAGCTAGCTCTTGCATGAAAGCCAACTCTTGATTTTTCACTACTTCTTTCTTCCATCTAAGCTCATAGTTGACTTATAGCTCACTATTATACTTGCTCTTTTAAGTGGTTTATGCTCAGCGAAGGACTCGAGACTCGAGAGGCGCAACGCAACGGCCGGGGTGATTGAACCTCCGCCATGGAGGGAAAGAGGTTATTTCGCTTGGATCCACCAACAATGCCCGACCGCTCCACTGGCCTCACAGTCACAGGCATGATGACAATTACCCGATAGAGGGCACAAGCTGGGTGCACACATCTCGCCGCTGCAACGAGTCGTAGCTCCGTCGTCGCCTGCACGTAACTTGCTGCAGTAGCTGGAGGGAGCACGGGATTACGGGAAACAGCTTCCATAGTGGACTGGAGGGTAGCAGGCGGATGCCATCGACCGAAATTTCCTAATGCTCTGAACATGAATAGCTTCAGTTTGTTCCTATGGATGCTGACGCTTCATGCATGCGTTTCTTTGATTCCCCCTTGTATTTCTTGATTTTGTTTTATGCAATGCATTAACTTTGTTTGTCGGCGCCAGTGCATGGCCACACAACCTTGATTCCTGGTCACTTAATTTGCTTGATTTGGTAATCGGAATCACATGATTTGCTTGCTTTTTGTTGATTTTCGTTGATTTGTTGGGATTCTTCGTTGAGTTGGATCTTGTTCCTCACATGCTGCTAGTCCTGATTTAAAAGGGATGGTGCGGGTGTCCCCATGGGGCACCCAGTTGGTGACGGGGATGGCGGCAAGGCATCCCCGGGGCCAGGGACAGGGGACCGGGAGCGGGGCTTTTTAAAGTCTTCGGAAGCGAGGACAGGGTACCAGTATTCGTCGGGGATGGCCTTGTTGCCATCCCTGGTTGTATTTTTTTCTATGGTCGATAATACTCTCTTCATTTTTTAATAGATGATGTTGTTTACTTTTAGATATATATTTGATCATTCATTTTGCTCAAAAATTTTACGCAAATACATGAGATATAAATCATGCTTAAAATATTTAGTGATAAAATAACTTATAATAAAATAAATGATAATTACATAATTTTTTTTAATAAAACAGATGGTCAAACATTTACCCAAAAGGTAATGGTGTCGTATATGAAAAAACAGAGATAATAGTATAAGTTAAGAAAGGCTTAGTTGGTGACACCAAAGCTGTACGAAGTAGTCTTCGTTGTGTAGATGCTTGTTTGACTCACGTTTGACTCTCGTTCTGTCTTTCTAAACTTTAAGTTACGTGAAGATAAACAGCTTTATGTCGATCAATACTTTTGGTTGACACTTTGAGATAAATGTAGACAAGATTTCTTGTGTGCTGGCCCCGAATTTGGGTCAACCAACATATTTCCCTTCAACTTTTTATAACTGGAGTTTTTCACCATGATAATTATGTTTCTATAACAAGGCAATCATTTTGGGAAAAAAATATAATGGTCAACTTCAAGGAATCAAGCGAAAACTCAGTGACGTATGTTGATGATAAGGCAAAATTCAGTTGCATAGACGGGAAACTTAAACTGGAGTTCTAGTTTTAACCAAATTAATACACGGTCCTAATTTAACTTGCTTCACTCTGCTAATTTGGTTTTGGAGTGTTATATTTTTTTCTCTGTTAGCTGATGTTTTTCTTCTCTATGCTAACTCACTAGGGTATTGTGTTGTCTCGTAATAGCTGCTGCACAATTCTAGTGAAAAGAAATATCACATGTGACAGGCAATATGCGCATGAGAAGCCGTAACATACAGGACGGCCAAAGGTAGAGAATAAAGTATTGTGTTCAGCTATGTAAAACAGAGAACTACATAAGAAAACAGTCGGAGAGCATATGAAGCATTCCTCATAATTTCGTGTAACTTGTAGAAACCGGAGTCATCGGAAATCCTATTCTACCACTCTTGACTACAAGACATGGTTCTATAGAAAATAAAATATCAAAACGTTGGTAGCAGCTCCCTTGCTAGCTTGAGCATATGGTTTTTTTAGTTCATCACCTACTGTGCTTTTGTATAGCATGCATAAGTAATTTTTTTTTAGAACTTCAAGAAAGTAAAAATTGGTACATATATCCCTATCTCTTCGATGCCACAGCTGGCTTGCAAGATCAAAGCATCTGGAACATTTTAAAAGCTATTGTAACTTCGAAAATCAAATCTAAACTTGACAAAAAAGAAACAAATTCTTTGGAGAACAATTTAAAATAATAATATAAATCAACTCTAATTTGTAGAGACGGCTATCGTAAATTGCATGCCAAAATAATTTGTACATGTGACAGGCTAGCTTAATGCCACACACACACACTGAAGCTAAGGTACGATGAATCGTTACAGTGACCACTCAAGCTAATTAAGGTACGTACGAATAGTAATTCACCTAAGACGACGGCGTGCTATAACAAATTCGGCTGATAAAAACAAAAAAAACAGCCGGCTGTCACATAGCAAATTCCTTTATAAATAAGATGGTGTGCACCCAGCAAAGGCACAGCTGCTCGATCTAGCCTATTTTTTGAGAAAAAGAATTAATGTTATTGTCCTACTAGCTAGGTTTGTTCCTAGGCATGGTAGGCATTGGAAACTATTCAGGCACCTTCGATCACCTTGATCCCAGGTCTGGTTTATCTCAGGCCACGCAAGTTCCTTGGATAGTTGGATGCTCACATATAGTGCCTGCCAGCCGCCCATGGCCCGCCGTGGCAACGTGCTGCAGACATGGTAAAATGCTGTTTCACTCTTCGGTGTGATAAGCACACACTAATACGGATGCCCAGGAGAGACCCTAGCTGGTGGTGGCCTGGCCCGGCGGTGTCTCTACTATGCCTAGGGATCGGAAAAATTGGTAGAGTGGATGCAGCTGATGCTGTGTCGTGCTCAACCCACAGTGGAAAAAGCCGGACCGGGGATTGACCCCGTGAGCTTCGTCGGTTCACCGGTCGGACCACCCGTTCATAGTTAATTATTTTTTAAGTTATAATTGACTTTAAACTGCTAAATAGAATAGGTATTCCACTGATCACGTATCTTTCTGCACAGTTGGTTAGGTGGGAAGTACAAGGCATGCAGCGCCACAAGCATGTGTTCTGGATTTCAACTCTCCGTTTGCTCAACCTAAAATTTAAATTTTTCCATGCAACTAGCATGGTTCTCGGTGGCAAACAGACCACTATTTGAATATAAAATTACTTTATCCATTTTACATTATTAGACTCTATATACACTACTAGAGAGGGAGAGACTCCCCAGTGCCAAAAACACTCACCAATATAGGAAAAACACCCGGCAATCTCATTACCGTGTGCCTCACACCGTAATTCTCACCCGGGAGTGATCTCCCCTTCCCGTGCAAAGTTGTGGTGTGCATCTGGGGCAAACACCCCGTAATAGCTGCATGTTATCGGGTGTATTCAGAAAACTCGGTAACATCTGCACCAAACGTTCAACGGCCCACAACGGCAGCAGTTAACGTGAAAGGTAGCGGAACGGAAAACCGCAACAGTTAGTGGCAAGAAAATACTCTGTAAGCCATCAAACACCAGGTAAAATTTTGTTTTGTTACTGAGTGATTTTACAAGCAAAGACATGGTAACTCTCTAGTGGGTCCCTTAGAAACACCTCGCAACAGTTTTCAACAAGTTTGTTTATTTACACACAGGAACGTTCCCTTGTGTTCAACTAGGTATTCATCACTCCGTAACTTACTGTGTTACGGAGTGCCTCAGCATTTTTTACAATATATTGGCGGCACAAATTAATACCATTTTGCTATTTCATTCATATTAGCTGCACCAGAATAATAGCATCCAAATCATCACAGGCAATCACAGATATAAGTACACAAAGGAATTGATTTAAATACATTGATACCCATGTTCTGTTATTCAATTCGACAACAATCAGATCTGAAACAATACCAATATCTAGCTACAATTGAGATGAATTTGAACATTACTTTCTATGCAGACATGCTTGGGTAACCAGGAAGTCATGCAACTAGATAATGTTCAGATGAACAGTGTCAGAGGCTGTTTAACAACCCCTCTAACAATTAGCAAATTAGCCAATTGGCATGGAGATCCTGAAATTGCAAAAAGAAAAAAAGAAGAAGAATTAGTTAAGTATAGGTATGTTCAAACAAAGCAACTAAGTTTCACATGAAAACAACACTTGTATGGAATAACACTGGCAAGATAATATAAATGATCTGTTCAAGTTAAAAACAAGAAGGTAACCTGAACTTGTACAAACTTCCTTCAAGATTTTCTAGACTTAATACAAACTAATATATACCTACAGGACTGGTCAGAGGGATATTTATTGATGGCACATGAAGAAGCAATATGCACCCAAGTCACTAGTTAGCTAAGTGCCTAGGCATTGCAAACAATCAAAACAAATGATTCCACATGTTCCAAATGGAAAAGTTATAAAATTAAAATTTAACTTTTATTTGACAAACACCTGATTCCTGTTATATAATTCTCAATCAGGATTTAGCAACTAAATAGTGATTATCATCCCAGTGCACACAATTCTCATTCATCTACCAAAACTTATCTTACCATCACCAATTCTATCGGTTCATACAAAAAATGGAAATCATGTAGCCAAATCAAAAAAGTTAATTAGAATAGCAAGTGCCAAAATTTGGCAGTATTTTATTTCACTATTATTGGGTTTCACTATGGTTGGCAAGATGGCAGCACCATATCATAACTTAAACAATTAATTTAGCCATAATAAAATGGATTATTAGTGTCTATCTTCTTGCTAATGTATCAGGTGAAAGCTCACCGCAAAGGTAAGTAGAATCTGATGGTGCAAATTAGCACTCTCTAGCTGGTGGCAAAAAAAATATATGTAGAAATGGTGAGGTCTGACTTAGGACACAAATCCTATGGACATAGGAAGCACCTTTTTATTTCAGAAATCATAGAACTAGGATAATGCAATCTTCATGTACTATTATTTATTACATGATCGTCCCCAAAAAATAATGTATGTAACTTCATGGGAGCATTTAACCCAATGGGGAGGCATTGCAGGGGCATAAACAATCATGGTCCACCTCACCATTTTTTTTTGACAAAGTCCACCTCACCAAGTCTCCAATTTGAATTTGTATATATATCTAATACACAGATATAAAAAAAAAGAACAAATGGCATATGATGGGAGCTACAATATGAGCTTTTTCAGACTAAATGGCTAAAAAGGTATGCTAAGTAGATAAAAACACTAGCAGGACTCAGATACAACCTAATGGAATGGTTGACCTAGCTGATCAGACCAGCGGTAGTAGTTCACTAGCTGATCAGACCAGCGCGATATGGGAACTTACATTAATGGGGCCTGAATGCTCATGCCATTGGCTGGTTCATTCAGCGCGGCACAACAACTGTAATTTACATTAATGAGGCCTGAGTGCTTATTCCATTGGCTAGTATATTCAGCGCAGCACGACAATTGTTTGCGCTCCTGTCCTGTCAAGAAAAAGAATAATGGCACCAGATTCATAAGCAATAGCCCTTAAGTCAGGCTCCTATAATATACTCGCTCCGTTTCACAATGTAAGTCATTCTAGTATTTCCCACATTTATATAGACATTCTAGCATTTCCCACATTCATATTGTTGTTAATGAATCTAGACATATATATCTATCTATATGAATGTGGAAAATGCTAGAATGACTTACATTGTGAAACGGAGAAAGTATTAAGTTAATATGTATCAGCATTTTTTCAGCCTTGTAAGTCATATCAATGAAATGTTCATGCTCAGAATCAGCACCAGAAATGTTCGTGTAGCCCTCAACATGTTACAAATCTTAAAAGAGGCATCTCACTGAAATGAGTGTCTGCTACTTGACATAAGTTGCACTCCTAGCGATGTCAAGGATGCCAAGATGACAGGAACTATTAAGTAACTAGCACCGTAATAATTGAGGATAGATCTGCAATGGTAAAAGCAAAAAAAATATATTACTGATTAGCCCTAGGCCTAATTGAAAATACCAAAATCATATGCAAACAAGAGTGTTAATGACTTAACATCTCAATCTTTCTCTAAAGAAGAGGACAACTAGCAATTTGGAAAAAAATAATTTTACATTTGCATATGGTTGGAGAAGTGATTTAACTACTACTATGGGAACCATCACCATTTTTTGAACGGTACTTTCATGTCATGCTGGACAAAATAACAACATGAAGGAGACCAATTAGTAAATTAAAGAATGAGCGGTCTGCAATTTTAGAAAATGTCCAACATCTGCAAGTTCTCCCAGCAAACTCTCATACTAGATCCAGTCATTTCTGCAGTTGCAAACAAACTAAAGAAAATCATCTACCCCTTCTGTACCCTGACAAAAACTGAAAAAAAATGTTTGTGAGTGAATACAAACAAAACTGAGAACATACCATCTGCCACATCACCAGAATTTCATGAGAAAAATCGCAAGATATAGATAGGAAAGAGAAAGAGGAGGGGTGGGGAGGGGGGGATGACACCGTACTGTTGCCCTGAGGGGGCATGGCAGCAAAGTCTAGAGCTTTAGGATGGAGACCGATCCAGCAGACGGTGAGGGCGTTGCTTCCTCAGAGGTGTGGATATCCATCTGGATCTGGTGCTGGTGTGCAGTGAGAGCTCCTTGCAGCCAGTAGTGGGAGTGCCTGAACTCAGGTGGGAAACTTTCTATATAGCACAATATACTATATAACGATCAACTTTCTTTAGGGCCTTCTCCATTAATTTTTTAATAATCTTTGTAAATTCTTTGTTCGATTTTTGTTGTATACCGCAATCCTAATATTATATAAATATATAGCACAATAGGAGCATTTCATATTGTATTCTAAAATTAATATTTTTTTATTATAATAAGTTCATAAAATCAAAGAGTTTACGAGAGTACGGAAGTACTTCTCAAAACAAAACTACAGTTACAATTTTTCATATTTCTAACTATCTTACTAAATATTTCGGAATTTATTGATAATCAAAGTTTCAAAAGTTAACACATAAAAGCATGGTCACCATGAGAGCTTTGGCAGGAATTAACTATTAGATGATGCCATGTTGCAAGAAAGATAGGATGTCATAGCTATAGTTTTAGGGAAAACAATTGGTACACACGGAATGCAGCAAACTGGATATGCAACCCTAACTTAGATGTTACTGAAAGACGAGACATGGACGGCTCTCTGGAAGTGCAATCTCAACTCCCCCGTCTCACTTAATCGGGTCCCGTCTCGGTGACGAAACTCGATTTACTTGATAGAAAGTGCGATCACGCCCGATGAAAACATGAGAAAGATGGTACGTAGCAACAACAGGCAACAACTACCTAGGTGGAGGAAGAAAGCTGCAATGGATCCCTTGGGCAATTGGATGAGGAGAGGTGGACGACATGTTGGCATACCCTCCTCTCCAATGCATGCTTATGGTATCCTAACTACAAGTGCTCAAAATCCAACTGACAACCGACAAGAGAGGTGGTGGCCAGATCACAAGTCAGGCATAGAGGAACACTGGAAGGGAATAATTGGCTTGAGAGCCACCTAGGAGAACGACAACGAACGAGCCGAGCTAACTGAACACTTGGGGCGAGCAGGTTGAGCCTAACTGTCTACTTCTAGAGCCGAGCTAAAACACTATCCACTTCATACGTACCCACACATCAATAATTTGTGCCGGGGCTACAAACTATGGGGTTTATAACTCATATCCACCATTTTTTTTCTGGACAAAAGTTATATTTACTTGTTATAGTAACCCGTGAATTTGGTACTTTTTTATATAAATCAAATTATATACTCTTTTATTTTCAGTTAGTTTCTGTTTTTTTACAAGGTACATTATAGTTTCATAATGTAATAATTCCTAAATTTGTAATTAACGAGTACAAAGTTGTACTTATGAAGTTGAGTTTTTATTTATTTTTATTTAATAATCCCAAAACAGGAATTTATAAGTACATAAAAAACTCAAATTAATTCCCAACAATAAATTTTCATAATTTAATAAGTTCAATTCATAATTAATAACTAGAAAAAAATGCCCATGCGTTGCAACGGGTGAAGGATTTTTTTTTTACGAAAATTATAAGGAGTCCGATCATCTTAAGTCAGCATGCGAGTTTGTTTAAAGAGATTTCTTATAAAACCTTTTTTTATATTTTTAAAAAATAACGAACTTAGAAACCGAATCAAATACGGACATGTATTTCAAAAAACGAAAGGACTTAAAAACTGACTGAAATACGGATGATGTACCTAAGTACTAGCAAAAACATTTTTAATTTTTATAATATTAGAGATAGAGATATATGATTTATATGCATGTAAACTTCATTTTTTTTAAACCATTAAAAAAGTTCACGTGCATGGGAAAGATTGGATTTGGTCGAGTGGAGGTTGTGTTCCTCACAATAATAGGATCGATACTTGGTACGAATTAGTTTTATATCTAGGCTTTCCTTTTTTTCTTAATTTTTTTCCTCATAACATTTCACGGCTAGAAGGAACGGGTGGCAGATGGTTACGGAAAGTTTTATATACTTTCATTGACATGTGGGTCCGCCGACTGGCCGCCGTTAGCTCGTTAGAGTCACCGGGTGCCATGCACCACAACACACGTTAAATATTTAGATCCAGAACAGAATTTCCGTTCCCACCACAAGAATTGCGTTCCCGCCACCGGAACAGGGTTCGCGCCAACCAAATACGTGAGCTCCTGAATGCGTCGGCGTTCCTTCTAGCGGAAATTATTGGACGGAAGGAGAGGGGGGCCCACGTTACCCGGTGTAGTATGGGAACACCCGGTAACCTTGGTAATGTTACCTAGCATTTTGAATGGACACTGCATAACAAAATTAATTAGCTAGTGTTTCTCTAAACACCCGGTAATTTAGGGAGTGCCATAATAAAAACTCAGCAACTTTCTGTAACACTCGGGAGAGACTCCCATCCTGGTAGTGATATGTGCTTTTATAATATATGTCCAAATTTATATGGACTTTAGTGAATCTAGATAAGGAATGGAGAGACCAAACATCTTATAATATGAAAAATAGAGTACATAGTTCAGAACATGCCTATGTCGCATACAACCGCCATACATTTTCATTACATGACACTAAGGCTGTGTTAATTAGTTCCACGCTAAAATTGGAAGTTTAAAGAAATTAGAACGATGTGAAGGAAAAGTTAGAAGTTTGTGTGTAGAAAAGTTCGATGTGACGAAAAAATTGGAAGTTTGAAGAAAAAGTTGGAATCTAAACAGGGTCTAAAGAAACCCTTGGATCTGACCTTTGCCGTACTGTACTACTATATCAAGTAAAATTAAGAAACAGGTGACTAAATTGGAGACCGTCTCAAAATGAAAAAAAAAACAGGTACGTACCATAGATATAAATTTGAAATGAACTACTTTGCAGCAAAGTTTCATACAAACCGTAGTGTTCCATTGTAATCACTGTGTCAAATTACATTTTGATAGTTTTTAGAAACGAACCAAGTCGTCGGCAATAAGTTTGCCAGTGATAATTATGTATATACAATAGTGACCATGCAATGAAGCCCAGACTAAAGGAATATTATCCCTCATCTCATATTTCTCCGTTATTTTGTGTTAGAAAGTTAATAAAAAAATAGTAATGAAAAGGACAATTATAATTTTGATGATTTATTTACTGATTCAAAATTAATGAGTGTGGAACCTCAATTGTAATATAATACTATTTAATGGTTATCATATACAAATAAATAAATACTAAGCTAATATTAATCATTTGAGAGCACATGCGCATGCGTAGCGTGACGGCTAATATACAAACACTACTACAGTACCCATTTTTCTAGGCGGTTGGATCTATTATCCCGTGCGGTCGCTCGGCCCGTCTGCAGCTCGCCGGCCTTACCATCTGTATCCCACTCGACATTACCCCCGTTGTCGGTATCTGAAGATACATGTATCTTCACATAGCGAAAATGAGAGCAGGTTCGAGTGGGATACAGATTGTAAGGCCGAGACATCTGAACCGGCCTTGAGGAACATGGACGCTAAACATCTGTCGACGAGGCAGACGCATGTACAAGACACAACAACCAAACCCCTAATGTCTAGAGTATTCTATATATATGATCTGAGCAAACTGTTATGGTTTGCGTTACCTCTATCTCCTACATGCGACTGCCTCGTGGACGGACACATCCATGTTCAACAAGGCCAGCGCAGATGTCTCGACTCACCATCCGTATCCCTCTCAACATTGCCCCCGTTGTCGGTATCTGGAGATGCATGTATCTTCACATAGCGAAAATGAGAGCAAGTTCGGGTGGGACACGGATGGTGAGGCCGAGACATCTGCACCGGCCTTGAGGAACATAGACGCTAAACATCTGTCGACGAGGCAGACCCATGTACAAGACACAGGTAACCAAACCCCTAAAGTCTGATTTGAGCAAACTGTTATGGTTTGCGTTACCTCTATCTCCTACGTGCGTCTGCCTCGTGGACGGACACATCCATGTTCAACAAGGCCCACGTAGATGTCTCGACTCACCATTGGTATCCCAGTCGAACTTGCTCACATTGTTGCTATCTGAAGATACATGTATCTTCACATAGCGCAAACGAGAGCAAGTTCCAATGGGATACCGATGGTGTGACCGAGACATCTACACCCACCTTGAGGAACATGGACGCTAAACTTCAGTCGATGAGGCCGACGCATGTACAAGACACAGGCAACCAAACATCTAATTTCAGTAAACCTCTTAAAGAAATGTTCTGATTGCCACTGTGCATTGGTCGGGTCCGTCCAAGAACTAATCTGACCAAGCAAACTTGGCAACCGGAACATCTGACACACATCTAACATCAATATAAATTGCATCTCGCAGATCTAACATCAATAATAGCAAGTTCCTAACTTGAAAAAATTGCATCTCACACATCTAACATCAACAAAAAATTATCCTAACTTAACAAAGTACAATTATTAATTATTATATTTAGCCATCTCATTAAAAATTCCACCTAACATCAATAATAGCAAGTTCATTTAATGTCAAAATTGCATCTCACACATCTAACATCAATAAAAAATTCTCCTAACTTAACAAAATTGCATCTCACAAAGTCCATTTAATTCACAAAAGTCTTTGTAACTAACAAAATTGCATCTAACAAAGTCCATTTAATTTACAAAGTATTTATAATCTCATCTCATCTCACAAAGTCCATTTAATTCACAAAATCTTTCTAATCTAAAAACTAAGTCCATTTAATTCACATAAAACTTTCTAATTAACAAAATTGCATCTAACATCTTATCTCATCTCATCTCATCACAAATTGCATCTAACATCTCATCTCATCTCATCACATCACAACACAACACATCACAAATTTCACTTTGCAAAATTTAGAAATGTAACAAGTTGCTTACCGGCTTGGGGAGGAGGTAGCCGGTGGCGGCTTGGGGGAGTGTAACGTTCCGCCTCTCCAAGGTCGGGCCCGCTTATATCTGTCAGCTTTCATAGACTTTGTCAGTGAACCCGGGAAGAATTTCCCGACCTTCCCGGTCGGTCACCCATCCAAAATTGCTCTAGGCCAAGCACGCTTAACCTCAGAGTTCTTTCGAGATCGGCTTTCAAAAAAGATGTTGCAACTTGTCGATATGAGTATTCTATTAATTCTATTAAGCCCAGTGCCGGGATGTCACATCCTCACCCCCTTAAGACAGATCGTCGTCCCCGTCGATCAACCCCAGGCAGCACCCATGAAACCGTGAGGGTCGGCTCTGATACCATTTTGTAACGTCCCGCCTCTGCCAGGTCGGGCCCGCTTACATCTGGCAGCTTTCATAGGTTATAGACTGCCCTCACAGACCAACAAAAAATTTTTCTGCACACTTTGTCCTCACTCGTGTGCACCCGGGAAGAATTTCCCGGTTGGTCACCCATCCCGAAAATGCTCGAGGCCAAGCTGAAACTTGTTGATATGAGTATTCTATTAATCCTATTATGCCCTAGGCAGGGATGTCACAGGAGATGTTGGCGCCGCTTTGCTTGGGGAAGATGTCGGTGCCGGCTTGGGGGAGTTCGTTGGCGCCGGCTTGGGCAACATGCTCGGTGAGGAGGAAGGCGGGGTCATTGAAGCCGTCGGCGAGGGGGAGGTAGTCGGTGCCGGCTTGGGGGAGTAGATCCGCGGTGAGTGAGGTGGCTGCAGCTAGGGGGAGAGAGGGGAGGGAGGCGGCGAGGGGGATGGAGGAGAGCGAGGGGAGAGAGGCGGCGGACGGTGGCGGACAGGGGGGAAGCGGCGGCGCGCAGCGGCGGTGGAGGAAGCTGATTAGTAGACGAGGGGGAGGTGGATGCCGGGGAGGTGGGCACCGGCCCAGATTTGGGGGTGTAGGAGAAGAGGAGGTGGCGGTCGGCGGCGAGTGCAAGGACGAGAGGAGGAGGCGGCAGCGAGTGCGAAGAGGAGAGGAGGCGCGCGGCCTAGATCTGGCCGGCGACAACCGGGAACGAGGAGAGGTGGCCTGGATCTGGTCGGCGGCGTCGAGGGGGGGGGGAAAGGAGAGCAGGCGGCGGTGTGGGGGGAGGAGAAGAGGAAGAGAGGCAGCGACGGCCTGGATCTGGCCGGTGGCGACCGGAGACGAGGAGGAAAGACGGTGGGGGCGTGGGGTTTTGGGTGGCGGTGGAGGAGGTCGGCGGCGTCGGTGGGGGGAGGAGGAGAAGAGGTGGCGGTGTGGGGGAGGAGAAGAGGAGGAGAGGAGGCAGCGGAGGTGGGAGGAGAGGTTTTGGCGGCGTCGGCGGAGGGGGGAATTTTGGCAGCCTGGCGGCGTCAGTGAAATTTTCGCTAGGACTTAGAAAATTTCACTGACCCGCCCACCCCTTATAGCGGCACATCGCGTGCAGGTGACCTAGGCACCCGCATGGGATAATAGATTATCCCGTGCAGGCGGCTTATGTGGCCCGCACGGGAATAAAAAATGCACAATTTTCTTTAAAATAATTCCGTGGGATTGTATTAATTATTATATTTCATATAGCAAAATTAAATATACGAGGAATAAGTCCACGCGATTGTATTAATTATTATATTCCATCTAAATTATAGTTAATTAATCATTATAATTAATTATATCAAGAATGAACCACAAACAATATTTAGTTTGTGGTTAATTAAACCACAAATTCCCTCAACCTGCAAATATATATTAACAAAGAATTAACTAGACATGAATTTTATTTGCATCTAATTATTCTTCGTCAAAGATTCATGTAAATAAAGTATTCGACCATCACTTAAATTCAGAACGACATGTAGTACGGATAAACATGGACACCATCTCATTTGCAAAAATCGTTTACAAAATAAGTAGTACACACGATCGACATCTCACTAATATTTGACAATTTTGGAAACACCATCCTTCCGCACGGACGAAATCAGATCTTCGTCAAGGGTTGTCTCAACTTCCTTGATCCGGTTAGGAAAATCTGTGAACAAACGGATGACGTGTATTGGTTGTAATCTGACGCGTCTTCAATGGTATCAATGCCAATGATGTTTTGCCATCCCGGTACAGCAATGGCCATCTTATCGTCTGAAGGGTCATTCACATAGAAAACCTGAGCAACACGCTCACCAAAAACCCACGGATCATCCTTGTGTCCTAGCTTGCTAGGATCCACAACCGTTAGGCCGTAGTTATCAATGGATATGCCTGTTGTGTCTATGACCCATTGGCATCGTAGCACCGAGATCTGTATGTTTAGGCCATAGTCTAGCTCCCAAATGTCTTGTATGATCCCGTAGTAGGACTTCTTCTCACCTGATGCGTCAAACACCTCCACCCGAACTCTGCTATTCTGAGATGCGCTTTTCTTGTCCTTGAACATTGTGTAAAACCTATATCCGCTGATGTCGTACCCTTGCCATGAGGTCACAAGGCTAGCTGGGCCATTTGCAAGCCTACGCAAAGTTTTTTCCTCCAGTGATTCACCCAACGGGAGATCTTTCTCCTTCAACCATTCAGGAAATTTCCGTTTCTGTTCTTTACAAATCCAAATGGCCATTCTTCTAGTGTTGCGGACTCTTATCTCGTTCATGTGTTTCTGAATGTACGGCTCGACGATGGCGAGCTGTTGCAAAACGCTGCTATGTGCTTCCGCTACATCTTTGAAGTCCTCATCATAGAACCTTTTCTTGCCTACGATACCCATCCCAGCTAACTGGCCCTCGTGTAAAGGGGGGTTACACCGATAGGTTCGGCATCCGTCATATAATCAATGCAGCATTCTACTACCTCCTTAGTTGTGTAACCCTCTATCATTGATCCCTCTGGATGAGCTCAGTTACGGACATACCCATTCAGGACGGACATGTACCACTCGTACGCCCACATCTGGTGTAGGTATAGGGGACCAATCTCGATAATCTAAGGTACGATGTGGACAATCAGATGCTCCATCATGTTGAAGTAAGCTAGAGGGAAAAACATCTCAAGCGGGCACATTGTCTTGATTGCAAATTTTTGAAGGGGTCCTAACTCTTCAGGATCAAAATCCTTTTGTGATACTCGATTGAAAAAGTAGCACTTGGTTATCACTAACCGAGTGTGAACTGGCTTGACCGCTCTTATAACAATCGGTAGGAAGATTGTTAACATCTTGTGACAATCATGAGCATTGTATCCGGAGATGGTCAAATCTTTCAAAGATACAAGTTTTCTGACGTTCGCTGAGAAACCAGTCGGGACTTTCACACTATGCAAGCATCTACATAATTTTTTTTCTCTTCCAGTGTCAGTGAGTAGCAAGCCAGAGGAATATCGATCTTCCCATTTGGCAGCTCTTTTGGTTGAAGCTCATGCCTTATGTCCAAATTGATGAGGTCGGTCCGGGACTTCAACCCATCTTTCATCTTACACGGGATGTCCAGTAAAGTGCCAATGGTGCTATCAAACACATTCTTCTCAAGGTGCATTACGTCGATGGCATGACGAACCTCCAGGTCTTTCCAGTAATCCAGATACCTGAAAAATATTGAGTGATTCTTAAAAGGCAGGTTACTTTCCTCTACAGGTGCATTAGTATTTTCCTAATCCGTCCATTTCTTCCTCTTGACGGGCTTCTTCTTTGGCTTGCCAAACACAATCTTAATGTTCTTTGTCAGCTCGAAGACAGAGCCACTAGTTCGTGTTTCCAGAGCTAGATCGTTCTCTACTGTATTGTCGAATAATCTAGCCTTCGCATGCCACATATGCCTCTAAGGTAAGAACCGACGATGACGCATGTACACACCCTTGGTTGACAAGGTGAGGTACTTGTACGACGTCTTGTCGATACATATGAGACATCCAAACTTCCCCTTAAACTGGCCCGAGAGCGAAAAGTTTAACGGTAAGTCGTTGATCGTAACGAATATGGTGGCATGCAGAGTAAAATATTCCCTACCGTACTCGTCCCACATTCATAACCCTTCCTCCCACATTCTTGCATGTCTTCCATCAATTGTTCCAGAAAAACATTTGTGTTAATCCCAGGCTGTCTTGGACCTTGTATAAGGACAGACAAAAGAATATACTTTCGCTTCTGGCAAATCCATGTAGGCAAGTTGTACATGGTTAGCAGCACTAGCCAGGTACTGTATGTGCTGCTTAAGTCATCGAATGGGTTCATTCCGTCCGTGCTCAATGCAAACCTTACATTTCTCGGGTCCTTTGTAAATTCTGGGTGCAGTGCATCAAAGTTTTTCCACTGTCGAGCATTGGCGGGGTGTCAGATCTTACCATCATTTTTCCTACCCTCCAGGTGCCATCTCATCAACTCGGTGTCGTCACGGTTGGAATATAGCTGTTTCAGGCGATCTTTCACTGGCAGGTACCACATCACCATCCTAGGAATCTTTTTTTCTCATCCACCGGTGCATCATCTTTGTTGACCACTCTCCATCGGAGGCTCCATTGCCCGTCTTGTACCGACTTGTCCCACATGTTGGGCAAGAGTCTAAATCTATGAATTCCTTGCGGTACAGTATGCAATGATTTTCACATGCATGGATCTTCTGAAGACCTAGAGACAATGGACATATCAATTTCTTCACTTGATATGTGTTCGTCGGTAGCAGGTTCGGCTTAGGAAGCATAACTCTCAAAAGATCCATCAAATCATTGAAGCTAGTGTCCGACCATCCATGTCTGGCCTTCAATCTGAGAAGTTCAAGCACCGAGCGCAGCACCGAATAGTCCTTGTCGCATCCTTTCGCTTCGTCATATAGAAGCTCCTTCGTTGCTTTTTCCAATGCTTCCGAATTGTCCAACCGTCGTCTTCTACCAGTTAGGACCTCTGGTTCAACGTGCCGCAACATATCTTCCAGATCAAAATCAACACCTTCATTCTCTATACCAGAGCCACCGCATTCCAGGATGTTTCCCTGTGACATATCTTCGATTATAAAATTTTCTGCATCATCAAAGTAGAAATCATCCATCACTTCGTTACGACCGCCGACTTCCCCATGAAAAGTCCATATCTCGTAGCCCTTCTTAAATCCTCGCTCTACGATGTGCGACAATACTTCATTCGGATCTTGCAGCAAAATTTCGTTCTTACACACTTTGCATGGGCAAAAAATGCTGCTCAAATTCTCCCTCACAGCATGTGCCTTTGCGACCTCAACAAATTTGGCTGCTTCCTTCAAGAACGTTGGATGAGCTCTTTTCGTGTAGTACATCCATGTCCGATCCATGACCTATAATAAACTTGTCATTAATACATCCATGCCCAATTCAAACAAGAATGTATTTAAATTGGAGGGAACTAATCACATAACAAATTAACGTTTTACGGACTATTTAAACGGTCGCACAGCAATTTTAAGCCTTAATAAAATATTATCCATTTCTAGAAAAATGAAAAAAATCGTACTTTCATCTGAATGAAAATAAATTTAATAGAGACAAACCCAACTTTTCAATTTAGGTGCTAAATACTTTTATAAACATGTAATGGAATCATTATGTATTTGGTAAAAAAATAAAAAAAAACAAAAAAGTGCCTTCACTATTCCGTTTATAAATGTGCAAGTTTCTTCGTATTGAACCGATGAAAACTGACAAATATGGAAGCATAGAAGCAAATGAAGGAGGAGAATAAGCTCTACACCTTTTATATGGAACCCAATCAAAGATTTGAGGTTGAAAACCTTCCCCCTAATTTGTGGAGGTTTAGGAGAGAGAAATCGCCGGCATGCCATAGCAACAGTCGGGCTGGGGCTTATATAGCTCCCCCATCATCGCAGGCGGTCGGCTTACGTGGGCCGCACGGGATAATCGATTATCCCGTGCGGTCCACTGCCTGACGCCGGGATCGCCTGGTTCCAGGCGGAGCCACTTACGGCCCGCCTAAAACCTAAAGGGGCCGGCGTCCAGGAAAAGCACATGTGTAGTAGTGAAAATCGACCAGCCGATTGATGTAATTGTGCAAAATTTGCTACAAGATACTCAAATTTTGTGGCCTTTGCTGTGAGACACCAAACGAACGTGTATTTTCTTGGGGACACTGTAAAAATGTGGTAATTAGCTAGTGGACACAAGAGGCATTACTTTATTATTTCCGGTGAAAACAGAGAGAGAAAGAGCGTTGAAAGTATTAAAATGCCCTTGGACACTGTTCTTCTCCCTTCTCTTTTCTTTCTTCTCTCTTTTATTTTATTTTCTTCTTCAGCCCCCGTGCGTGGCGATGGCCACCAACCTCCCCCTTCTGTGAACGTCCCACACGCGCATGTGGTGGTCGCCGTGGCCATGGCCATGTGGCCAGATTCATGGCTCTGCTATGGGGGTACGTGGCGAGGAGGCCGAGGAGCTATTGGAGGACGAGGTGCACAGGGAGTAGAGGCTGAGATGACGCGGCGGCTCAAGGAGGCCGAGGAGAAGGAGGTGCTCGAGTGCACGGGACAAGTGGGGCGAGGAGGCCGGGCAGCCGTCAGAACGACGAGCCGATCAGTTCGGAGGACCTCCAATTTTCGGCCAGTCTCCACCTCGACGTCGTACTTGAATTGCTTAATAGCTGCTGCTGCTTCGTTCTTGCGGGTAATAAGACGTATCCACATGAAATGACTCATGTCATCTGCCAACAACAGAAAGTACTTCTTGCCGCCCAGCGTCGTCGGCGTGATTGGCCCGCACAAGTCACCATGCACAAGATCAAGCGCCATTTGTGCTCTCTACTTAGCTTCCTCCGGGAACGACGAGTGCCGTTGCTTGCCTGCGAGGCACCCATCACACAACTGATCATAGTGACCAAGTGGAGGGAGCCCGCGGACCATGTCACCTTGCACCAGCTGCGGTAGCACCTGGTGGTTCAAGTGCCTGAAACGTCCATGCCATAGCCTTGCCGCCTTGCTCCTACTCGCCGCCAAACAAACGGGCCTTGCCATGTCCAATCTCAATATATAAAGATAGCTGGGAGACAGTTTTACCTTTGCAAGCAGGAGTCCGCCGGGTTACGCAGCGTGAAAACGCCACCCCAGACATGTGCATCGTAACCGCGTGCATCAAGGCGCCCGACACTGATAATGTTCTTGCGCAGTTTGGGATGTAATACACCGCCTCCAATGAGTGGTGGTCGCCGTTCTTACACTTGAACACCACGGCACCACGTCCCCGGATTTCTACCATAGAGCCATCTCCGAACTTAACTGTCCCCACGACGCCGGCATCGAGGTCGACGAATGCGGAGCGCGCCCCAATCATGTGATTGGTGGCTCCTGTGTCCAGGAACCATTCTGCAGTGTCCTTCTCCTCACCTACATCGTCGTGATCCAAGACCACTTTCTTCTTTGTCATATGCACCTCCTAGACGCTAGGTGTTCGGGCGAATGTCGCCTCGCCAGTGAGAGACAACCCCATAACATGAGCCATGAGCAGAGTTGGCTCCCCCTCCCCGTGAGCCAAATTTGCTTCCCCTCGGCATTGGCGTCGTGGCTTGCGACACTGCTTGGCATAATGACCATATTCATTACAATTGAAACATTTCACCTTGGATATGTCACGACTGTTGCTCCCACCGGTAGCCATTTCCTTTCCCTTTAGTGATCCAGTAGTTTTGCCTAGGCGATTTTGCGAGCCAGCACCGCCATGGGCCTTGTTGGCGGCTGTGCCTTCTTGCTCCTGCTTCGCGTGCACCTCCCAGTTGCTCCGAGGTATAGTTTGCCACTAGCACTAGCCAATCATCGTCACTGTACGAATCAATCGTGGACAACTGCCCGACGAGCTCCTCCAAGGCCATGGTCTTGATATCGAGGAGTTGCTTGAGTGAAATTGCCACCGGCTTGTTCTTCTTAGGGACAACACGCAACAGCTTCTAGTTAACATGTTCGCCCTCCATGACTCCGCCAATGTCGCAAATGTTCGCGACGACGGCTGTGAACCACATCGCAAACTCCTCCGGCTTCTCTCCCTCCTTGAACTGCATCGATTCAAATTGCCGGCGAAACCCTTGCTCCTTGGCCTCACGCACGCGGTTGACACCGACCCGCATGGTCTTGATGGGGTCCCACGCCACCTTCGCCGTGTCATGCTTCGCCAGCCCGCGCAACATCTCCAGCGGAACGGCCTGGAGTATGGCAGAGAGGGCCACACGATCCTCGCGGTACTTCGCGTAGCCGGGGTCGATCACCACCCACAGCCCTTGTGCCTGGAGACTCACTCGCATCAGCATCGCCCAGTCGGGTTAGTTCGTCCTCGTCAGCATCGGCAGCCTCGCAGCTGTGCCACCATCTCTGGACAGCGGCACCAGCGGCATCGTTGCGCCATTTGCGTTGCCGCTCCCCTGCTCGCTGCTGCTACCGCCACTTCCACCACGCCTCGGCGGCGGAATGTAGCGCGCATCCGACAACATCAAAAACGGAACCGGAACCTCGCTCTGATACCAATTGTCAGCAAATTTCCCTCACTCTGCACTCGATCTATGGCTATCCTACTTTCTCTGAATATTTCCAGACGTGAACAATGGACTGAAGAACAGAGCACGAAGAAAACAGAGCAACAAGAACGACTGGTTTTGCGTTGCGTAATGCCGCTGCAGCTTTTCGGTTTTTCTCCTATTTATTCACCTCCATCTCAGGAGTTTGCTACATGCAAAACTTGACCGATTAAACAGCTAGATCTGAGAATTCGTGCCATCCCACGATCCGTTCCCAGCTCGGCCGCAACGACTAAAAAAAGGCTAAAGTCTGAACTGAATACCGGTTCCTCCGGACTATTTTCAGTCAGCTTATTACATGCATGAGGAAACAACTAACGAATTGAAATGCAGCTAAACTTAAGAAAAATACAAATGCCCAAGATTATTCTATCAATCACTGGGTCGAAATAGTTTTACGTTACCGTACTAATCTTCTTCCATGTAGGCCTAACCTAACCAGACAAATCTTCAGTCGATTGATCCATGCCCATCCCCAATTGGATCGTACATGTCTCTTCTTGCCTTGTACCTTTACCTTTAGTTATCTTTCATGGCAGGTCCCAGCTAGCCTGGCATCTGACACAGATACAAGCAAAGAATTTGATGATTGATGCTGCGTGCAGCATATGACCGTTTTGGGGGCTTTGCAGAAAAGCAATTCAAAGCAAGCACAAGGCAGGAATATATGCCAGGGAATGCGAACGCCGCACGTCATTTCATTGGAGCCTCTGCATTAGAGAAGCACCTAGTATATGCATGTCAGTTGTCTGCTCTCCAGACAATATCGCTCATTTTCCTCCATATGCATATGCAACCATGCATGGCTTCCTGAAGTCGAGATCAAGGTGATTAGTCTATACCTCTACCCGTTTACGCATCATTATTATATATAGTTCAAAGCTTGTTTAAATGTTCAACGAGGGTTCAGGAATGCATGCTGGCACTCCAGCTTTAATTACAGCTTGTATTTATTTTGTTTGAGAATGATTAATTAAGCCGAATCATGAATAGCCATCATATATGTAACTCATCATCGATGTAAGGAGTAACAGTTTGGACTTTGGACCCATCAAGTGTATCTGTTTATATCTGTGTAGGAAATATTGGTTGGCTGGAAGGAAGTAGGGAGCTTCAAAGAGAGTTTTGCGAGCAGATGGTGAGATATGGGGATCCAAAAAGCATTGATGCAGATGGAGCTGCTAGTCCAGCTTGTATTTTAACGAGCGGTAGCTAAACTTACTGCCAAGCAAAAACACATTGTATTCACCATGGAAACAGAGGTAAATCACTCTACTGACTTCGTTTGTCTGGAAGGAATTTATTGATCACTGACTACGTAACAGCAGAGAGTTTTTGCCGTATTCCAATTACCTCCCAGACAATTAAACACTTATTGTTGATTCATTAAAAGGTAGTTTACGAATATAAAATTACATGAGCTTGGTATTTAACAAGTAATTGTTTTTAGGCATGACCTGCTGGATCTTCTATCCAGATCTGCTGTTTGTTGTTCGCCAGTCTGATGCATGCCTTACCTGACCAATAGTCCTCCCTTATTTTGTGACACATGCATATATATTACTACCAATATCTTTTTCCCGTATTAATTCTCACCTAAAATTCAAGTTGCGAGTAGCATAATACATCACGTAATCAATACATAAAATATGTGGAGACTTTTAGATCCTCTTTCCAGAATACTTGTAATCTTTGTGAAATTTTTTAAAAAAACTAAGATTGGTACTAATTCCAATCATAAATATTTGATATTTAAGACATGCTTCAGTCTACTCCTATCTTTTAATACATTGACCATTCACTACAGGAGAAACGATGTTTAATACTGGTTAAAATCCCTTTTAGTACCGCTTGTAGCAACAGAGAGACCAGTAAATCGAGACCAAACATCTTGATCTTTAATAATTTTTCAACCGGTACTAAAGATGCACACTAAGTCAAAAAAAATATGTGGGACGTGGGATTCGAACTCAAGATCTCTCACCATAACTCTCATGCGCATTGCCATCCCACTTACTACATACATTTGATTTATATTGAGATGTTTTTTTCAACTAACCCTGAGGGCATATTTAGTACCGATTGGTAAGCTTTGGTGCTATCAACTAGTAAGTAAATTGAATCACCGGTGTACTTGTTTTTGGTGCATGAATTTGTCTGATGTGTGCGGAGGAAGGCGAAAAGGACACTACATGGCTAATCTTTTTGATTCAGAGGCTGATTAGGATACTATGTAAACATATACTCCCTCCATACCCACAAAACAAGTCGTTCTGGGCTCTTGGCCCGTTTTCACAAAACAAGTCGTTGTTCCTCAGTGAGGTATACGAAAAGATTGCTATTAGACATACACCTTTTCAATAAAAAAATAGAATAGGATATTGTGATAGTAGAAAAAGATTAAAAAACTAAGCAATGATATAAATGTTATAAATGTATGAAATTCATCATTTCAATGATGAAGGATAATCGTCGCGATCTGTCATCTGTTCGTAACATTAAAAAATACATGAAATGTTATAATGATCCACACTTTCAATGACTACAGACAACTTCTAAATTTCACCTACATGTATATTGTTATATGTATCCACACTGTGACAACTATGAAGAACTTCTAAATTTCACCTATTTAAGAAATATACAACCTACTTGTATATTGTTATATATATCTCCACAATATCGACAGGCACGAAGCACTTATAAATTCACTTACTAAAGAAATATATGTGTAATCATAAGAAATGACTATTTTATATAAGTATTCATAAGTAATAATAAATGTATAATATATAAACAATGTATTTAGTAATCATAAGTAATTTGTAAACAAAAATTAAGTTAATTTATTATATAATTTGAATTAACATGTCATATCGAATTGTATGTCGACTCGCCATAGCGTGCTGCTTGGCGACCTTCGAATAATGTAATTAAACTTGAGAGTCGCACGCGTCCAATCCCGGCAAGAAAATTATAAAGTTAGGTAAATACAATATCTGCATTGAACCATTAAAACTTTGCACAAGTTGTAAATATAATTTTCATATATTATCTATATTTTAATTATTTTTAGAAGTTTTTTAAAATTCTAAACATATTTTTTTAGTGTGTTCTCCTTATTTTCTAACTATTTTAATGACTTTTAAATGGAATTATATACATTGTAAATAGATTCTATAAGATTGTAAACATTGTAAATAGATTTTTAAATGGAATTGATGTATTATTTATATTGTGTAATGTAATGTATTACATTCAGTTTATATATTTTTAAAGTTTGTAATGTATTTCTTAAAAAAAATTCAAAATTGGGGAGGGACTGACAGGTGGGCTAAAGATATCTTTAGTATCGGTTGTTGCCACGAACTTCTTGAATTGAAAGTTAAGTTAGAAAATAACAATAGTTATAATCTAGTATGTAGACAGTAAATAAAAATATCTTTTTCAGCGATGAGGCTTCACATCATCGCAGGTACATGGTATCATTGTTAGTGGGATCATGGGATCCACAGGTATCGAGCCGTAGCGGTGCCAAAGGCCATATCTCTTGGCCATTGAGGAGCAGTCCTTCCACCACGGCTGGCAATCATCGGTTGTCGTAGCTCTTTGTGCTGTTGTCGCCGCCATCTCCCCCCTCCCCACCTTTGTCACTCATCCACATTGAGCCTAGATCGTACCACCAGAGAGGAGTAAGAAGCCAGATCTAATCGGCATATTTTATGATTTCTCGATGTTTCAGTCAATATATGTTTGTTCCACATGTTGCATCAAAGTGTTGCACTTGGGATTTCGATGGTGTTTCATTTTTTTGTCTTTGATTCTAGCGGCTCCGTGGCTGTTTCAACAGTTGAAGCTCGATGTTTCATGTTTAAGAGCGATATGTTTTAACTGTGATGCAACAATGTATCTCCATTTTAATAGTTGAAACATTTTTTACATACTTGTGAGACATTTTTATACATAGGTGAAACAACGCCCGATATTTTGAAAAAAATGAGGCTCTCAATTTGTAGTTGTGTCCGTTTATTTTGCTTAGTTGGATGAGCTCTACAAACCTTATTTATTTTCTATTTTTTTATCGAAGCGTGGGGTACATGATCGAATAATAGGCATTTTTTGTTGCAATGTAACACAATAATGATCTAGCTTATTTTCGAAATGAAAGAACAAACTTTAATCTAGACAAGCATAAAAATGCATCCCATTAACCCTGTAAATGAAAAACAAAGAAAACGAAATGTTTACACTTCGTTACATGAGTTGCAAATCTTGCAGTGTGAGTTGACTGCATGTTCAGAAAAATAATCAGATGACTGAAAATAACAATATCAAAAGCTAAAGTTACCTGCGTGATCACATGTGTTTACATGAGTACATCTTTGCTTATTGAGCCCCAATCATAATTGCTATTTCTTTGCTTGTCTATTGAGTTACTAGTTAGTTTTCCATTTTTCTGTAGAGAGTTTGAGAGTGTTTGAGAGTAGGGGAAAGAGAAGATTGATAATATACGTAATATATACGAGGTGAGCCATTAGCATATGGTTATTGACTATTTATTATTTTGAACCTAAAAAAAGGTTTATAAGTTTTTTTTGCAAAACACACACTGCCTAGCAGTTTGGGAAGCGTGCACGTGAAAAGGATAGATTTTTTTCTCTCTATCCCTCCCTGTAGAAGGCGCTCTATGTATTCTTAGGCAATTACTTTTGTGTTCATACTCAGTATATGGGGAGCAATCATCTTTGCACACGACTAAATTTCATACTCTCTCTGTCCCAAAATATAAGGCATAACCATCACAGACGCAAAGAAAAAAATAATTATTATCACCTCCTTAGTTGAATCATCTCAATAAATACATGCATGCACCCAACGGGATTAGAGATCTTAAGAGTGGAGGACTTAAAATAACAAATTTAGAGAGGAGAGAGGTGCTAGTTAATTATATACGTATATGCACGCCTTATATCATGAAACATCTTAAAATAGTGGTTGTACCTTATATTTTGGGATGAAGAGACTAAAAGAGAACTGTATTCTACTAAGCATCAAGATCAGCTGTCAAAAGAATCATTGTTACCTCTGCCCATCGAGCCATCGAGGGTGCAAATCCTTCACGTCGCCTCTCTCGTGCCATATTTATACATCTACATTGTTGTCTCCTAGGGAACTAAGAGCGTCGGCAGTCCATAGGCAGGGACCATGGCCGCAAAGGCAGTGCTATTCCATCCACCCGGCTTGATAATATGAGGCACGCTCAGCAAGAAGAATGGCTAATCTATCTATCTATACCTATACTAATCGGGCATTTTTTTTGAGCTACCACGTTAATCAGAAAGATCTGACCGTTGATTAGTTAGATTATTTTATCCTGACCGTAAATAAGAAAATCTAATTTGTGTTTAATTAGTTAATTTCGTGGGCCACCTTTAGTTAAGCAACATCCAATCTATATATACTCTCGGAAGCTAATACCGAGAAGGAGATCGATCTGCTTCCTGATGCCGTCCGGCCATCGCAATATAAGATAAAATCGAGCTTTCTCATTGATCTAAAATCATCAACAATGTCATGGCCGGCCGGCAAGATGCATGATAAAATTAAAGTTTCCTTTGTGCATGATGATGTTTCTACTGTGTCAATTATAAGGATGAGATCAATCAGATCCAATAGAAGCCTTTATAATTAATGACTTCGATTTGGTGATCCAGCCATACTAAGTTTCGTGTCAGTTCTCTTCCTAATTTGGTTCTATCAGCCATATTAATTGCCTTGATGAATTTACATAAACAGGGTATACATATGTACAACATCAACTTGACAAATACTTGATCCAATAGTGAGTTTCCATGTCAGTCCACTTTCAATAATTCGTATCCATCAGCTATGCTAATTGCCTTGCAGAATCTACAGAATCAGTGCATACATACGTACTGCATCAACTTACTTGATCCAGCCAAATATTAAATAGCGAGGTTGGAAAATTCCATTTTTATTTCTTGATATATTCACACTACGTCAACATGGTATGTTGCTACAGTTGTCACCTACATGTCCTGTAGTAGCATATCATATAAACGTTGCAGTTTTATGATAATTTTCCACGCTATTCGTTGTAGCAAACTGAAATAGATTACTAATATATTACAGCAAACTGATAGTTTTCTGAAATTTACTCTAAATTAAAATATGGAGTACTCATCTCAGAATCCCAATTTAGTATTTTCTTAATTTAGTTGTAAAATTTAAAAATAATAGTTAGTGAGTTGTAACTGATCATATGGACTTCTCTTTAGTCAAGACCATTATTTGCAACGTAGGATTAGCAAAACTAAGAACATGAGAGACATAGGTTTTGACAGGAACGCATATGTAAAACGGAGAATTACAAAACACAATAAAATGCATGAATAATTGTTCACGTAGACTACGAGAAAAATATGATAATTGAATGAGAGCGAAACACTCAAGGAAAATTCCAAGAGGTGGATCTCATGTAAAATTTCCTTTAAAATCTTCATATATTAAGTCACTCCAATGGAATTTTCTATCATTGAAATATGTTAAATCTTTGTTAATTTGATAAGGAATTAATTCGATCCCTTTTCATAATTAGCGTTAACAACAATAACCACCACATATAAAATTTTTAGTTACCCCTACGAGATGAAGACCACATCAATACCATCTAATTGTTCATCTTTCTATTCTGAAATGGCAGTTCACAATAAGTGCTACAGTTGAAATTAACTATGTATGGATTCATTTGTTTTAGTTGCATAAAGACTGATAATTCCAAAATTCATAATTAGCGAATATGAAGTTGTATCCATCTTAGACTATCAATATATTATCTTGTTAGTTTAGTCCTAAATTTAAAATTCCTAATTAGGAAGTTGCATGGGCTCTTATTTTAATCTAAACCGCTATAACTCTTTTTATGAAAAATAACAAAACATATTAAATCCAAACAATTGGGCACACTAAGAAAGCTCACATATTTTCTGGAAGTAGCAGAATGTTTCTCAAATAGGCCGGTTTATCATGACAAGATATCTTACTGGGAGTTCGTGTTAAATAAAACATACAGATGGAAAATAATATGGGACTCAATTTAATTTTTGATTTTCTGAAATTCCAAATTACTAATTAGCATGTTGTAACAGAAGAATGGACTCTTTTAGACTTTTCAGTCTAAACAATTTTAATTTGAAAAATAACCAATGCATTGAACATGTGGTTAAAATTTAATACTTACAATACCAATAATGGTAGCCCGTGCAACGCACGGGTGGACGGCTAGTTATTTACTAATTTGGCCTTCATCATCAAATATGATACTAACACACTACGTACAGATTAAACTATTAGTCTGACATTCCACTTAATATTGAAGTTAATACTTGACCCACATTTGAGTACCTTACTTTAGGTACCTTCTCTTATAAATCGTTGTTAGATTGTAAGTAATTAACGCTTGTCATTCGTCCCAAACAACATAGAAAGTCTCTGGTCAGCAACATTCTCTTGGCAAATTCAAACGTCGCACACATTAATTTGAACACGCAATAATTGGATTTCTGTTCTGTACTTTTCTATATCATTATCGACATGCTTATTATTTTTTACTTCAAATAATTCTATTGTTCTTTTTCGTTAAAAAACTCTATTTGTTCTTAATATTCACGTGGAGAATATAATGTTTTATTTTTATATATTTGTTGGATGAATTAAATTGTAGATTTAATCATTGTGTCAAAATTAAAGGCAATGTAAACATATTACCCTGATCCATCCATCTCAACTCTCAAGATAATTATTTTGGTACTCTTGTGAAATAAAGGCTTGTATGTAATCCATCGCTGCAATTGATGTACAGATATGCCACCACTATCTGATTTATTAGCACTAATTATACCAGGTAATCAAGATCAAGGCAGACAACATCAGTGGTGCTGCAGAGGAGATAATCCATTTTCTGATGGGTCCAAACAAAGGAGATGTGATACACTTTGATGGCTGGGGTGGATTGGGGGCATCCGCTGTTCTCAAAGCCATCGCCACACGGCTCAAATCATCAGCATCACTGTTAGGAGAGGCTGCTACTGTGATGAAAGCAGGCTTGGACAAAATCATCCACGTTGACTGCTCACTGTGGCAAAACACCAGGGCTGTGCAGAAGGCCATTGCGATTGATCTGAATCTTCCTCAACATGTGATATCCCTCTTTGACCAGTGGGATGAGAAGGACGATTTTGATGGGGTACACCAGGTTGCTAGAGGCCCAATACAACATGTCAAGGAGGAAATCTTGTACAACCTTCGTGACCGCGGATTCCTGGTGATCTTCCACAATGGGAGTGGCCGCTACATTGATCTTAAAAATTGTGGTATCCTTGTAGCAGGGCTTTTGGGCAAGAGAGTGTTGTGGACCTCCCGAGGCAGGTTTTCACTTCATAGCAATGACATACGAGAGGTGCATGAAAGGAAGTTAGCTGAGAGTAATGTTTCTATATATGCTGATTTGTCAAGTGATTCCATACTTAATAGTGTCAGGCACCTGCTGCAAGTAGAGGCTGAGGAGGTAGCCTTCTACAGCGGTGTCCTTGAACCTGATATGAGCACCAAACTTGTCATGGAGTGCATCTTGTACAAGGCATTGAGAGGTGATGACTATGGCATCAACTGGGGCACCAACGCAACCAATTATTGGGTATGTGATGGAATGATAAAAGATGCCACCAATGGTGATAGATCGGCATGGGAGATTGCTGAAGCTCTGCATAGTGTTATGCACTTGGAGGATTGGCATCAGGTCTGGGCAGTCAATATTCGTGATTCCTTTGGGTTGAGTAGTAAAGAGTGGAGGCACACAAACCGTTGGATTTCAACTACCCACCAATATGTAGCTACAGTAAAAGTGCCACCTCAAGCAACATCCTTCTTTGTGACGGAAGCCGGATCACTGATTGACAAAAGTAGCTCCATGATATTACGAGGTGACATGTTTGGACATTCAGATAGGAGCAGATTGCGTGTACTACATCTCTCCCAGTGTACCTTCAGTTTTTCATCAGCCCCCTTCCTTGGCTGCAGCAACCTTAGGTTCCTCCTACTTGACCATTGCAAAAACAAGGACATAGACGATCAAGTGGCAGCTCATCTTGATGAAGAGGATGAGCATCAACAGAGCAAAATGGGCCATCACAATAGAACATGTTTGAAGGAGCTTTGGGTGTTGGACATAAGTTATACAGAGTGGTATTGGTTACTATCAGAACAGATGATGGATCAAATGGTTCACCTTCATGAGTTGAATGTGAAGGGGATTAAGAATGGGACCTGGATAAGCCATCTAGCTCCTGGCCATGTTGCTAGAAGCAACAGCTGCAGGCCGCGCAACCTTGGCAAGCTCCGAGTTACATGTTGTGAGATTACAAACCAAGCATCATCATTTGTAGAATTCCCTGATCTGTCAACCTCTAGTATCAAGACAATTGCCCTTGATGGCTGTGTTGAGCTGGAGAAACTTGCCCACAATTTCCTGCCTCTGTTGCTAGAGTCATTTATATTCGTCAGTAATGTCGGTGCCAAGATAAAGATCATCTCGTTCCAGGGATGCACGCAACTGAAGAGCCTATTGCTGAGAGGATTGTTAGAGAGCCTCGTGGAGATGGACATGTCACATACAGCAATCAAAATGCTTGACCTTACTGCAATGCAAGCTCCACATCTCAACAAGCTAGTTCTGTTGGGTTGTGAGAAGCTACGAGCAATACTATGGCCTAGAGAATGGAAGAAGCCAGAATTGTATGTGCTACACATTGACACCACTGATGCAAGATGGGTGGGAGAAGACAAGTCAAGCAAGAAAGAGGCAGCCAGTGGCGATACAAGTGTAGGTCCATCATCAAGAAAAGTGCTTCATGGCGACCAAGCACTTCTTAACTTTGATTTCTACATTTCATTGAGGAATGCAAGATTCCTTCGGTCACTTTTGCACGACAGACTTGGCAACCGTGTAATTGTTGAGATTTCATCTACTACTAATATTTCTGCAACTGATGGTTTTAAAGAAACTAGCCGAGAAATGCAGACTGGCATTTGTGGCTGCAAACAACAAGCGCCAACTGTAAACCTGCAGAAGCCAATCGACAACTTATACATGGATGACATTAACGCCCACTTCGAAGACATCTTGCAAGCTGATGATGGTGATAGAGATGCTAGTGATGGTGGAGATGCCCCATCTTTCATTTATATGTGGCCTTGTCCTTCTAATTGTTCGAAACCATACAGTGCCCACTGCTACATCAGCGTCCAGGATGAGATGCAAACTAATTTACATCAGGGTACTACTACTATTTTAAAAGAAGAAGCTAGTGGCATTACTTTGCCAGATTTCGTGCATGACAGTGCATTGAGCCTGCACTTGCATGACTGCTTGTCTATCACCAGTATACCAGGCCATGCATCTGCTGCAATAGATTTGAGTTGGAGGATCCTATGGTGGTGCCGAATTGAGAGGTGTCCTAACTTAGAAGGCACTATTTTTACTGCTCCTCGCACTCGAGACAATATTTTCCGGGGTCTCGAAACATTCTGGGCATCTCAACTCTTAAAGGTTTTCTACATCTGGGACTGGGACACGTCATTGTTTCAGCCTAGTTACAATTCATTCGAGAACCTGAAGTTCTTACATCTGGATCGGTGCCCCAGGTTGGTACATGTACTCCCCTTATGTGCATCAAATTCCAGCAGATGCCGTAGCTTGAAAACACTTGAAATCGTGTGCTGCGGTGCACTCAGGGATGTCTTCCCACTGGATTCCGATTCAACTATAGAATTCCGAAGGCTAAAGCGCATCCACCTGCACGAGCTACCCAAGCTGCAGCGCATCTGCGGCCGCAAGATGTCCACGCCCGAGCTCGAGACCGTGAAGATTAGGGGCTGTTGGAGCCTCAGACGGCTGCCATCTGTTGGTCGCCACCATAGCACACCACCTACAGTGGACTGCGAGAAGGAATGGTGGGATGGCCTTGAGTGGGAAGGCGTGGAAGCCAACCACCATCCTTCCCTCTACAAGCCCATCCACTCGCACTACTACAAGAAAGCCCTGCGGAGAACCTCCCTACTCAAGTGATTGACTCAATTATTTACCCTCTGTCGTTCCTATCTTGCTTATTACTTCATCTGCATGAGTTGATTTCATTGGTTGCACCATTAGCTTCTCTACATAGTTGAATTAATATTATTGTTTAGGAAACAAATATCATAAATTCAGTGTTTTTCATTCGCTACAAATTAAATTTTATATGACTATGATGCCTTTCACTGGCACGCCGTCGGGTTCCTATCTACAGGTAGCCAGTAATCCCTACTATCTCAAATGATTACGGCTTGGCATGTCATGGGAAAAGAGATGCTTACTCTGCTTTCTTCAAGTCAATGATCAGTTATGTATGTCCTTGTACTCTTTGCATCATTGCATGACACTGTGACGTCTCGCTTGCAAGGAAGAGATGCCTTGTCTACAGACAGATCTGCTGCTTATTTTGCATCTGCATGATTTTGCCCGTCATGGATGCGATCTGCATCCGCACTGTCCGTGATTTTTGTTTGGTTTTTGTTGCCTTTGCTGGACTTCCATGGAGAAACGATGCATCATCTTTATGGACAGATGATGATACAATTTGAGTTTCTCAATTTGGTGGCCTAGCTTCATAGCTTGGGCAGAATAAACAGGAGCACGAGATCAATCATCAGCTTCAGCATTAACAGAATAATCTAGTGGCTGAACTACTGAACTCTTCATCCTGTATTGCTGCTTGGTGTAATAATGTGTGGTGTGCTGCTACCCGTTTGTGTGTGATTTGTCACTATGTGTGGACTGTTGTACCTTTCTTACTTTTTACTGCCATTCTATTTGGCAGGCATCATTTGATTTGTTTTGGGTAGATGCAGGATTTGTATGCCGATCAATATCAAATACTCCCTCCGTTTCATATTCATATCACAGGACCTTTTGATTTTTTTTCTAAGCCAAATTTTTGTAGGTTTAATCAAGTTTATAGCATCAAATTAGTTTTTTAAACTTAACATATAATATATTTTAACAATATGGTTGTATGGTGTTGAAAATGCTACTATGTTTTCTTTTATAAATTTGGTCCTCCCTCTGTTTTAGATTATAAGTCGTTTTGACTTTGGTAAAAGTCAAACTGTTTCATGTTTAAGTAAGTTTATAGATAAATATAATAATATTTACAATACTAAATTAGTTTTATCAAATTAATAATTGAATATATTTTCATAATAAATTTTTCTTGGCTTGAAAATATTATTATTTTTTCTACAAACTTGAACAAACTTGAGGCAGTTTGACTTTGACCAAAGTTAAAACGACTTATAACCTGAAACAGAGGGAGTAAAACTTATGAAGAAAAATATCAAAACATTTTATAATATCAAACATAGGGGTACAATAGATTATCAAATCTTGTTTTGCTTCTTGCTTCTCTTTGTTATAATATCAAACAGGGGGGGGGGTGTTACAATGGGTACAATCGACTTATCAATGTTGAAAATGAAATACGGTATTAGACTGTTTTCATCTCTTGTTGTTTCTTTTTTTTCGTTTGGAAAAGTACCTGCTTTAGTACCCAAAATTTCACTAGCAGGTTTTTACCTTTTCTTTAGAGGGAAGTTTTGACATTTCAGTACGCTTGTTCCATCTTCCATCGGCATAGGCCCATTAATTTTGTTTGGAACGATGATATTTTGTGTTATCTGTAACGAATTGAAATCACTTTGCTACTCAAAGTTACCATAAATTAGTGAACCGGCCGAAGCCAAGCATGTTTAATGCATTATTGCTAAACATAGCACAATCTATAGGAAACAATTACTCTATGACATAGAAAATAAACAAAGATAAACAAACTTGAGGAAATTGATCAACCCCTAGCTAGCTATATACAACAAAAAATTGCATATAATTAACCTCACATATCACGCACAAGTAGGCGATCCAATTACTGAGGTTAAAACTGCATAATAACCAATAAAATAAATTAACTGCTAAAAAAACATCATTACCGACCCATTACAACCGGTTGTGTGTGAACTCTATACTGAGTAATATTGCCGGTTCACCCTGGTTTTGCCCAAACCCATGTGATGTATTTACTCAGCATCAGTCAATACCTTTTGAATCTTAGCAACGATATTAATTTGGATTTTTCAGAGAGTTACTAAATTTCTGTTTAAGCAATAAACTATGTAGGCATCTACACCAGAGGTATGTACCCAAGTTTAGGTTGCATCCAAATAGAATAAAGAATACGATGTAGTTGGAATCAACATGTGCCAATCTGTGAAACGGTTATCAACAAATTAAATGGACTATCCGTCGAACACTATCTTCCACCTCCAGACTCCTTGCCTTCATCTTCTTAGGACTGGATCTTCCTATAATGCACCGGAGTGTCATACTTTGTCCGATGTTAAATTAGTTGGACTATCAACAATTTTTTACCTGCCTATACCAAAACAGTCTTGCCCATATGACACTTTCAAGAATTCATGCACGAAGTCATCAGGTGAAATCTTGTTCGGAATGTCTATTATGCCCATGACATCCCAAAATTCATAATGGATGTGTTGCATCACACCAAGAGCATTTTGGAAATCTACCTGACAGCAACTAGCAAAATGTATATGTTTTCTCTGCCTTCCAAAAAAAAAGGTTTCCCAATGCCAGCATCCACAATGTATCTCCTACATTCCATATGCAACAGTAAAAGCTTGATGTAGTTGCCCGTAGTTAACAAGTTGATCAATGACTCGTGCCGATGGTATAATGGTGTTGATGGAAAACACGGCGCCCTAGGAGTTTTCCTTCACTCCAGTGCAGGTCCAACGATTGCCTCGAGTGTCAAGAGCGTGCCAGCTGGTTTGATCCTGAAACCAGTAAGAGAAACAGAAAACATAATTAGATGAACAGTAGCGGATCTACTAATAGGCACGATGACGTATCGTCAGGACCTAGCCGATATGGGTATACCTAATCGGTTGCGACTTTATGATAGTTAGTTAGATTAAAACCCTAAATATGCCCTATCAACTGTAATATTGTTTCCTTGGTTTATATAATTATTTTAAGACAATATTATGGAAGTAAAAGATAGATCAGTATTTAAAGCAAAGATAGATAATGTACTGGCTAATACTTCAATACAAATTTATATAAACAAATCAATATATATAAATATACCAAATAGCAATTGATCACCAAATATGAAGTTTAAGTGAGATCAATCTCTATCTATAAAAATGGAAAATATATATAAACAGATCAGGAAACATGCGCTATCAAGTATATTAAGTAAGATCGGATGAAACCCCGATACTATCCTTAGTTATGATTAATTTCCGGTTAGTTTCTATGATTCTAAGCACGGCTGGGGATGATGCATCACAAAGTATGCAAAGAAGCATAAGGTCTACACAATCAAGTCATTAACCGCTTTTCAGGATGGTAGATACCTTAGTTAATATAATCTAGTAAGATGATTTAGTCGATGCCAGCGTAAACCCTAAAGTGAGAAATAGCCGATACGACTAAATCGAGATACTAAGGCAGGATTAACTAAGATATATGATAACAATGACTATGATAATAAGACTAATACATCTAAAGCGACATAATAGCCTCGATAGTGCAAGCCATCAAGACAAGTTACCTCTTGTTGAGAGATCGCAACCGATGCCCCGACTTGAAACAAGAACTTGTCAAGTAAAAAGGAGAAAGGTGGCGATGCGCTGAAAGTTGTATTGATTCGATCCATCTATTACAATTGTATGGGGCTTATATTGATACCCTGAGCACAAAACTTGTCCATTACAAACACAACTCAAGCTTTCCTAAAGATAAAATATGAACAAGCCACATGGCGGACTCTTATCATATCTCTAATTTAAACTGACTTAAATATCCTAATTAATAGATACAATTGCCTTAGGCGAGCACAACCTCTAAACGGCAATATCAGTTATTCCAATCTAAGCCCAAACCGAGCCCAAGTCAAGTTGTATTGGCTACCTGCCATATCGGCTCAATCCGTTTCCAACTCTGTTTCCAGCCGATGCGCATTTCGAATTTGGTAAGATTCAATCTCCTTTGATTCCGCATCGATATCCAACTCCAAATCCGAGTGAATCTTGTTAAATTTCGCTTTTAACAAATGGTAATGGTATCAATTGAGCCACTGGTCAGGCGGCCCAACTGAACTCTATATGTCAGCGGTGAAGATGGTTCCGAATATTCAGATCATTTGTATGACATTCAAGACGGAAAGGACTCTACATCAGTTGATCGCACTACTTTTTTTTTTTTGCAATTTCCTTAATTTTGATCTGATTCTTCTTGTATTTTGCCTATTGAGGCCTCACAACTTTTCAAAAATAAGCAAACGAAGAGTTCCATTGAGATGCCAAACATAATGCATGGTTAGAGCATCATCAGGAGTATCAGAGTGATCGTGGTCATATATGACCAAGTAGGCATCATAACTAGATCAGTCACATGTGATAAGACAAGGAAAATCATTTCAAGTAAGTAAGTTTTTTGATGGCGCAAGTGTACTTCCAGAAATGCGCATCTTACACAAGATACCATTGTATGCATTAATTCTCCTACCGGACACAACGACCAAACTAACATGAGCGATGAAGACAAAATGATTGTATCTCCTTTGTGCAATGCAATATTGTCATATGATTGTAAATATCACTAGTTGTTAACTTCTTCAGGATGGTTTGAACTAGGGGCCTACCCCTAGTCAGTTTGCATGTTTAGTAAGGCTAGTTGACCTAGGGGCCTACCCCTAGACAGTCCACTGAACATTTACTATTACGCCAGTCTACCATATGCATATATAGTTGGTTATATGTCTCTAGTTTTTCTTAAATTATCCTTCTTGCACCATATTTCGATAACTTGGTTAATTAAGCTAAAAGTGTGAGGCCAATTATTTTGCTGGGATCGGAATTAGTCAAGCACAAATATGCGTTTTGAACACTTGAGATAGTTATGGGATAGCCCTTATAGATCGACTTATCTATGGTACGTATACACCACCTTCGTGTAGTTTGACGGGCGTATCTTGGGGAGGGACTGGTAAGCTATCCTATTGAGTATCTCTCCTACTCACTACTCGGCATCATTGTTATTATATGGGAAGGTGTCAACTGTGGTCATGGGCAATGAGAGTGAGAACTACTTATGTGTGTATGAATCCCACTAATCCAAATACTCATAGTGCTTGTATATTATCTTTTTTTCTAATCATTGTAATGTTGGGAACACCCTTTTTTGAGTTGCGATCATAATAAAATCATTTTTAGGGAAAAAAGAAGAATGCATTTAACCACATGTATGATTCAATTTGATTTAAATATTTCCACATGTGCAACTCATAGGTTGACTACTAATAAGTCTAATCCAATACTTCACTTAATATATTGTCGCACTGTTTATTACATTTCACTTAAATTTATTGAACTATAATTGTTGGAGAACCAATATTGTCCTTGCATGCTGGTATGTCTACATAACTACATGGGTAGAAACTACTTCCGGCACCCACCCGGTTTAGAGGCACTGAGAAATTAATCGAGTACAAAAACTTATCTTTGAAACTGTGGATAACTATGTAGCTAGCAGCCGCAGTAGCTTCAGTGAGGCAAAGATTGAGATTCATTTCATTATCTCTACTAATACAAATTTTGAAGATATTTTTGCTTTGGTATGTCATCTATATATGAGTCGGTTTTTAAGTTCATTTGATTTTGAAAATATAGATCCGTATTTGAGTCGGGTTTTAAGCTCGTTCGCTTTTGGAAATACGGAAGGAGTCGTATAATATATTTCTTTAAAAAAACTCGCATACTAACTTAAAATGATCGGACTCTTAATTGCCGCTCATAATTTTCTAGAAAAATATATATCCAAGCGAATTCCCACAGCGAATTTTACCTTAACTAAATCGTATAACAATAAAATAACCTTTACCCGTTATAAAGCATGGGTATTTTTTCTAGTCTAAAACTCTAGCAGTGACGAACATAGACTCCAATTGCATCGGTTATAAAGCCAGCGCGTACGAAAAAGCCAGTGATCCGATCACTGCCATCAACTGAGAAGCTAAAAGGGATCCCAGCTTTAGGGTTGCCGTATGGCCCATAAGTCCTTTTCAAGGTGGTGATCTTGAGTGATCGTAGGACGTTACTTATTCCACTGACCCACATGCCCGTTGTGCCAGAGATTTCCATCACAAAGTCCAGAAGGCCGAGATGAATCTGCAGGTACAATTTACATGGATTACATAATTGGATAGTACATGTCTAATTAATTCATCTGGTTCAAAACCTCTATCCACTATAAATCATCGGATTTTGCTCATTGCCATGCATGAACATGTCACAAATTAAAGAAAAAAACGGTTTCATAACTTAAAAAATTCACAAGTTTTGACTAAAGGACTATCAATACTTATATATGCCGCTATATTTTTTTCATAAACATTCAAATTAAAATTTTAACTTGTTTTCCAGAGTGTAAATTTCATATTTACAGGTTTTATGCTCAGTTTAATTTTTTCTATTCCTGACAATCTACCTATATATCTACGGTTTTGCTAAAAAACTGTTGACAGTTTTTTGTTTGGAAAACTTTCGATTTTCTAGCCATTAGATGCGCTCTAGGATTCGTGCAACATATACAGGCAGAATAAAAAAAAATTCGCATGGGCAAGGCAGTCATCGAACATGATGCATACGTTAAGCTAAGCCATGCACCTTCTTATTAGCAATAACTCTTTTATATTATATATCACTTACACCCTAATTATATATCACTTACATCTTAGTTATAGAGTAGTTACATAGCACTTACACCCTAGTTACATAGCACTTACACACTAGTTACAGAGTAGTTACATGATAGTTATAGGGTAGTTACATTGTATAAAATTATGATTTGCAATTTTTTTTAGGAGCGCATATTACTTTTGAATTTGAAAGTTTTTTTCCCTTCTACATGTAGGCCAATTTCTTGTTTATCAATCGATCAGCTTGGACACTAAAATTCATGGTTTGTACTAGTGTGAATTGTTCCCCTATAAGCATTGATGACAAATCCTATAGTCAATATCTATCTATTATATATTGAAAGTCCATTTAACTTCTTACATAAGCTAGTAAGCTGCCACATAGCATCCCTACAAACGCTTCTAAGCCGCCTCATAGCATATCTACAAACGCTTATAAGCCACCACGTGGCGTTGTAATAAATCATATAAATTCTAAGAAAAAAGTATTTAACCGTTGGTTTTTATTTATTGTGGTAGATCCATTGTTTATCCACTATATCTACCTAAAAAAACTACCAATTAAATTTATCTCTAAAAATCCCCACTTCTAGGTGCACATAAGTACAGTACATAAGTACCCACACAAGCCCCATGTTCATCTCTTTAGTTTTGTTTTCTTTTGTAACATCCAAAAAGCAATACACCATTAAAAAGTTTGAATTCAGCTCAAAATTATATTTGGGATTTAAAATTAAAATTCAAAGCTCCTTTGGATTGTAGGAAGAAATAGTGTGCTTCCTATCGATTGCATCACTATACTATCCTTTGATTTGCATGAATATATTATAGTAATTCTGAAGGAAAAATTCATAACCAACCAATACCATGCCAAAAAAAACATAGGAAAGTTTAAGTCCATTAAACACCATACGAAGATTCTTAAACTACTGCCTGATACTATAATAAATTAGAGAAAATAATAGAAATTATGAGAAAAATATAAAATATTATACGTTTAGCCGTTTGGGAAACGTGCTCACTATAAATAAGCGAGTAGCCAATCCAATAAGCTATTTAGAACTCGGCCTTAAATTTATTACTTAGATACTAAAACGCTTAATATGTAGTATACAACATACTTGATCAATTCTAACTTAGGAGGTATATCCTCACTACCACTATCTACTTACCCCTAAATCATATTGCTTACGAGGTATCCATGCACGGTGCATATAAAAAGTTGCAGCATATGTCTATGACAATAAAATTAATAAAATTGAAATAAGATGCATGCGCATGTTTTTTTCCCTTCGCATGGGAAGGAGACAATCAAGCTGCTAATGCAAAGGTTGTCTGGTTAACTGCAGTTTATTTACGCAATGATAGATGATGATTTGATCTATGTGGGTTAACAAATTTTAAAATTCATGTTATTTCTGTACTTGGTCCAAAATTTGTTTACTCTATTTTACTCATGCATTTCTAAACTATTTCCGACCTATATATTTTTTCAATCATGTAGTATAAAGGAACCTTCAAATTCTTTCACCGAGAGACAAATTAAAGTCATAATATTCAAAATCCTAACCACAAAAAATATGATAGTTTAAATAAGATGCCACCTCAACTGCGCGGGCTACCTTCCTAGCTTGTATCTAACATCAATATCAACATCGGTCTTTCAGAGCCCAATGCAAAACTTAACCTCATTCGGAGATGGTTGTAGCTGTAATGGATCCTTTTAAACCTTGTTCGGATATGTTACTATAATAGTACTACTAATACAGTGTGCAACGCTTTGCTTGGGCTACCTAAGAGAATTATGGCACTTTCTATGCACCATTATATTGTCGCCTCATCCATAACATTACCTATAAAAAAAATCATCCAACACAATTTCAAGCTAATCATTTTGTATGAATTTCCGCAGCAACACATGGACTACCATCTAGTTATAACTTTATATATAAATATTGGAGATGCAAACCACAGCTACATAGACAGAGAAAGAAAGAGATAGAGGAAGAGAGGAGTATCAGTGGTAGACTTTACCTCATGCGGAACACCACCATCAGAACCCCAATGACCCATGTGGTACACGAGGCCATCGATGCCGATGTAGGTGAAGGAGATCCCGTCGACAGTGTCTCCGCTGCGGATTGTTAGGCGAACGAGCCGATAAGGAGCCACCTGAACGTCTCTATAATCTCCGCCTGCTCCTCCCCATGGACCAAACTTGGTAACTTTCATGCTCTAAATCATCCACAGACAGATCGGTATGTTGTTACAGTGTTGAATGTGGAAAATATTCATAAAATCTTTAGAGGGAGGAAGAGGATAACACACCATTTTGACTGATGTAGCTAACTTCTTCTTAAGTTCGCAAATGTATAGCTTGCTGCACTAGAGTAACCAGGAAGATTAGAAACAGTTCATATTTGTACTAGCTAAGATGTGTATACTAGGGTTTTGAGCATCCCTCACTAGAGATAGATAGACGGATATATAGGTCCAAAGAGAGAATTCTTTGTATGGCCTTAAATTTTTTGTCAATCTCTTTTATACCCCTGTTTATTCTCACTTTCTTTGCATACTATTGAATTTGTGTTGATTCTTTTCATACCCATTCTATCAGTTTATCATTAGCTGACCAATTAATAGCTCTGAAAAGTCCAATTTACCCTTCGAGCATGACAGGAATGTAAGAATATTTGGAGTACATGAGTTTGTTCTATGAGTTCATATTAATCATAAGGTTTACAGTATGAGGCCATATTGTTAGTAAAGAAGTTTATTTTTACATAATGCAAGATAAAATTTAATACACACTAAAGAGATTATATTGTATTTTTTTGATCCTATATACTACAAATTTTGTGATGTTGTATGCAGTGTCTGAGAATTGCTATACTGGTCTCATCTTTGTACATCGAATCTAAAATAATGTTATGCATGTCTTTTCGAATATCTTTTAAATTTTGGCCTCATATATATAGAACGAAGTTAATATTATAGGTAAATATAAGATGACATTACTCTATAAATTTTAAATTTTCGTCCATGTTCAAGGATAAAACTAATATAAATTTCGGAGGGTTGTTAAACGACTCACCAAGGAAGAAGTATAAGTGGATCAAAACCAAACTTAGGCATACAAGTCAGTAAGTAGAATGGAAAGGTTCATCTCAGATTTTCAGGCACTACTACAGAAATCCTACTAGGGGACAACGTTATATGCGTTGGATTAGGAAAAAGCGGTAATGATAAGTGCTTCATGCCCACCCAACCCCGCCACTTCCTGAGAGAGAAAAAACTGGCACTGATAACTCCTCTTCTGTGCAGGTTCTTTAATAAAAATGAACCATATATATTTCCCATACTTTTTTTATTAGCTGGTGCATTTAAAATTACATTGGTGCCAGTTTTTATTAAACCGACACATATCGAGCAGATAGCAATGCTGAGTGCGGGGGAGAAAAAAAAAAGCTGCTTCCTTATCCTTTCCCCCACATTCCCTTTTTCTCCCGTCGTCCTTATCCTTTCCCCCTTCGCTCTATCTCCTGTTTCCCTCTCACATCTACCCACCCGAACCACCACTACTTCTGCAGCCCCTTCTCTATGCCGATGTGTCATCATGGCCAGGTCCGCCTCAACGTACTCAATGGCAGCCTCCTTCTCCTCCACGACAGTGAAAGTATTGGCATCAGTAAATATACTTTGCAATAGTCCCTTCTTATACTAGTCCCACCTTTGTGCATGTTGAGTATAAAATACTTAAAATTCTAAACCATAGAGTGTATATAAAATTGGTTGTTGATTAAGGTTGATAGTTTACATATTGGCTACATTGAAAAATAATGCTTCAAATATGCTGTGATTAATCAATGTTTTAATAAAGGTAAAGTTTTATGAAACATATAGTCCATAAAACTTGTGGTTATGTGGCACATGTCATAATACCTGTGATTTTCTGTAACTTTGACCATAAAACATGGCTTTGCTGAAATTTACTCTAAAAATAATAATGGACCAGTGCAACATGCTATTTCTGTACGAGTGCCACCACTCTGCCTGGAATTAATGTAAAGATGATATTTCTATACTTTCCATTTTGCAAATTCTGATAGTCCAATATCTCTTTTTTAACCGATGTAGAAAGGTGTGGGCTTCCTCACCAGTATTTGAAGAATATGCCAAATATAACATTCTCCCAGAATATTGCATCCAGTTCGTGATTGCACAGCAAAGGGAATAAATTCAACACGCACTACCAACGATAATGCACTGAGCCTTTTCTTGCTGGAACAAATTCTGTTAATTAATAAAGACTAAAGTGGAGAATATTACATTTTTTATACCATCATGTTATGTGCGTGGATGAATTGAGGTGCTTGATGGGAGCTCGCCTCCCGTAGCTTGTTTGAGGACGAAGAGATAAAGGGGAGACTAGAGATAGGTTTAACAAAAAAAAACATCATCTGGAGTTCATTGCTATTGCGGCAACTATTAGGAGTGAATTTACGACAAATGCCCTTAAAAATCTTTGTGCTGGTAAAGATTTTTTTGCACTGAAACCTCCTAAGGGTAGATTTGGTGATATGTTGTGGGTGTCGATTTACAGTGTGTGTGGATATTGGCTTGATTGAAGAGGGTGATTTTTATATTAAATTTCATTTGTGTAATAAGAGTGATAAGTTTAAATGGGCCTGCACAGAATGAATTTAAACAACAATTCCTTGCTGAGTTAGTCCATTTGTGTACTCATGAGAATTTACTGAATCTAATAGGCGGCGATTTTAATATTTTTTGAAGTCCTGAAGAAAAGAATAATTCTAACTTTGATGATAGATAGATAGCCGTTCCTTTTTAATACTGTAATTGATGGTCCAAATTTACGGGAATTACAAATGTCGGGCAAGAATTATACATGGGCAAACATTCTTACTGTTCCTACCTTTGAAAAGCTAGATAGAATTCTAATTTCTACTGAATGGGAGGAAATAAACTCTTTATCTTCGGTTTTAGCTTTATCTTGAGATATTTCTGGTCATACTCCATTATTGTTAAACTCTAACTCAGCTTTCTCAAGTTTCCTTCCAAGTTTCAAATTCGAACTTGGTTGGTAATTGCGAGATGACTTTTTTTTGACATGGTTAAGGAGGTATGCTCAAGTGTTCAGGTTGGGAATACTCCAACGAAAGGTGACAAGCGAAATTACGTAGGCTAAGACAGCATTTGAGAGGATGGGCCAAAAATATTTGTGGTTCATTTAGGAAACATAAAAAAGAGTTGTTGGACAGGTTATATAGTCGGGACAAAAAGGCAGAGGCATGCTTCTGAATAATAGATTAGCTATGCTTCTAAGATATGAGGAGATTAAGTGGTACCAACGTGCTAAAGTAAGGGACCTGTTGGAAGGTGATTCCAATACCAAATACTTTCAGTTGCTGGCTAATGGTAAGCAAAGAAAAACAAGAATATACCAATTGCTAGTGGGTATGCTGAATTAAAAAAGCATATTACAACTTATTATAAAAGTCTTTTTGGGCCATCTGAAAAAACACAATTCTCTCTTGATGAGAACAGGAGGGAGGATATTCCGCAAGTGGCACGAATTGAGAATGAGGCTTTAAAAGCAAACTATTCTGAAAAATAAGTTAGAGAGGCAATTTTTCAAATGGAACACAACAAAGCTTCGGTCCTGTTAGATTTCCAACTGAGTTTTACCAAGTTTTTTGGAATGTTATAAAAGATGATTCTCTAGACTTATTAACACAATAATTTCATAGTGTTTCATTGCACTTGTATTCGCTTAACTTTGGTACGATTATCTTGTAACCCAAGTCTAACGATGCTACTAAAATACAACAATATAGGCCAATATGCTAATTAAATATAAGTTTTAAGATTTTTACTAAGGTGGTCACAAATAGAATTATGGTAATGGCACAAAATGTTATAAGCCCAACTCAGATGGCTTTTATTCATGGTAGGAATATCATGGACGGGTAGTTATTTAACATGAGACGATTCATGAGTTGCATAGGAAAAAACAAAATGGGATTATTTTTATGATTGAGTTTGAGAAAGTGTGTGATAAAGTTTATTGGTCTCTTGTGCAACAAACTATTAGAATGAAAGGCTTTTCCACTAAATGGTGTGAATGGATTGATTCCTTCATCCAATGGGTCATGTTGGTATAGAAGTTAACGACCAGATTGGACCAAATTTTAAAACTTGAAAGGGTTTAAGGCAAGGTGATCCTCTCTCTCCAATCTTGTTTCACATAGTTGTTGATATGTTGGCTGTACTTATTCAGATGGCCAAATGGCTGGTTCCATATGTCGTTGATGAGGGTCTGTCTATCTTGTAGTATGCAGATGACACATTGATTTTTATGGGCCATAATTTAGAAAATTCTAAGAACATGAAGTTACTTCTTTTTGTGTCCGAAAAGCTTTGTGGTCTTAAAATAAATTTTCATAAGAGTGAATTGTTTTGCTTTGGTGAAGCAAAAAAATGTTAAGAACAATATTCTCAAATTTTTGGGTGCCGTATCGGTCTTACCCTATTAAATATCTTGGCATTCCTATGCATTCTAGAAAGTTAAATAACAAGTATTGGAAAATGAAAGAGGAGAGAATTGAAAAGAAGTTGAGCAGTTGGAACACAGATACATTGTCCATGTCCATGAGCCATTGATGAAAGATATGAAAGATTTATGGTAGGATGGGATGAATGTGTGGGATAAGTATTTAAGACAATACTTTACAATGAAAGCCATCATTTTCGTTACTGTTGACGGTCCTTAAGTGCAAAGCCAAATATACAATCAAAATTAGTGGTATAAGTTTATTATACTAACCGTCAATGTTATAGATCGGGCATACCCAATAGTCTTGGATTGGTATCGACGTAGCCCACCATATACCAAGTTTTATGCAAAATCATGCCTGATATACGGAAGGTGTTCCGGATAAGGAAAGAAAAATAGAACTACTCGGATTGTATCCATACTTGTCTCCCTAGTTTTCCTTGGACAGGGGGACATTCGAGGGTATAAATACAAGACCCCTTGGAGGAGAGGAAACAAGCCAACAGACAACAACAAAAGCCTAGACATACTCAATCCGGAGCCAGCCACAACGACTGACAAGAGAGATCTAGCGCTACCTCCAGTCTCATCGAGTTCATATTCGAGGACGAAGACTACGCTAGCCATCGGCTCCGTGTGAGAACTCCTTTCTGCCAAACTGACCGAGACTATATTAGGTTATCTCAAATATTGTACTAATGTGATACTGATATATAATGGCTACACCGGCTTCAGCCAACAAGACTAGGGCTATTACCGGTTAGTTAAGGGGTCCGAACATGTATAAAAATATGTCTCCTATATTTTTTATCTCAATCTCGAGTATGCCTTGGCACAAACGATCCCCATACTCTACAAATGTCGTCGTCAGGATATCCACCCTCAAAAATATTCCGCCAGGTAGGGAACTTGGTGCTTAACGTTTCGACAAGATGAGTTCCAAGAAGACGGATTTTCTGGCAAAAAACTCCTCAACTTTAGCTTTGGGAGATATGACCCGACCGGATTGCACTCTCCTATGGATCGGGACCCTCGCTGTCTCAATCTTCATCAAGATATTGGCGCTATGGACTTTTAGACAAGGGATATTTCAATGACTTTGTTCCTGGGAAATCTGACCCGACCAGAGTACGTTCCTTGACCAGATCGGAATCATCGTCATGCACCAATTTGATCTATCAAGATCACTGAAGTTTCAAGACATCACTGTCATGGAGGACATTGGTTCACTATTGACGACCGCCTAACCTAGGCCCGCAAGGACCTATCACAAACTAATATCGCTGCCCAAAATCTGATCAGCTAACACTACAACAAAACTATTGTTTTAAGACGTTTTACTTAAGTCGCTCTGTAAGTCGTCTCTGCTTTTACAAGTAAAATTGAAATAGGGACGATATTTGAGACGCTTTATTAGTTGAGGAGATAGTTTAAGACGCTTTATTAGTTGAAGACATAGTTTAAGACGCTTTATATGTTAGCACAACATTAAATCGTTTAGAGATGAATATTGAGACGTTTTGGAACGTCTCATCTGTAGAGAATTTGAATATTTAATATTTAATCTCGTATCTGCTAGATAATAAAAAATAAATAATAACCCTTTCATCCAAGCTCGAACACAGTACCTGCAAGTTGTAAAGTTTAGACACTAACCAACTCATTACCATGGACAATTTTGAATGTAAACACACAATTTTTTTTATATTGCAACTTTGCAAACATGCGTCATGTGGTAATCAGAAGTGGGTTGGCCCTGCACAGCACTTCATTTGTTGGGCCAAATGGATGACTGACGGCTGGCCTTCATGCCTGTGATCGATCGTGTGTATCCGCGACAGGGACCTGTGATTTCCGATCTCTTCTGATTTTCTGATCTCGCCGCGATCGTACAGAGCCGCGCCACCGGCCAATGCTTGACCCGGCACCTGGCTACCCCACGCGGCCACGCCCTGACGCCCACGCCACCACGCACGACCAGCAGGCAGGAGCCCCCACACCGGCAAGCCCACGCCGCCGCCTTGGCCGCTGCTGCAGCCTGGAGCGTGTGCCGCCGCCGCGAGGAGCCGTCGTCGAGTCGATCAGCCGATTAGCCGTCCGCACCAACAATTTTAGGTTATCTGTTTGTGTACTTTTTTAGTTACTGATTTTATATGTTTTAAGATGTTTTATTAATATATCATGGTAAATTTTTTGGTGACTTGGTCTATTATATTATATATACTTACATTATATATATTAGAATTATTAGATTTACTGTGTTTAAAAAAAAAAGATCGGACCACCCATATTCTAAATCCGAAATCCACCACTGATGAGCAATGGACGCTAGGAGCTGAAACAAGCCGTCGTCTCCTTCCTTCTGTCTCCTATCCAGCCCCAGGTCCAAAATGTTAATCTCTCATTTAGTGATTTATACATTTTTATTCCCTATTTATGTTGGTTAATCGTTAAATGCCAAGAGTACTGTTCACTACAAATTGGTTGGCTTGATTTAATTTGTTTTATGCTAGCGAGAGAATACGGAGATCACAAATGTCAGACCTTCATATGATTTATAATTCTTACGGCTAACTTGAATCAATTTAAATGAGAGACGATATAAGAACCATAAAGATTAAGGTGGATCGAAATGATAGATATAAGTACCGCAAAGATGAAGCTACCTTTTACCAGTTGTATATTGAACTTCTGCTATGAAACTTGCGTAGTATTAACATAATAAGTTTATGTATCCATCTTTATGCCCTTCTCAAATCTCCCAATCAACTTCTCGTTCTTTTTATTTAAGTCAGAATTGGTCAGTGGATCAATTGCTAGTGCCAGCGTTAAGACTTTACATAGTGTTTATTTGATTAATTATGTGAATAATAGTCAGAGAAAAAAAATGATTTTTGTGACTTGGGAAATACTGTTCATACTTTATGCACATTTTGGACATGTTTTTGTAAAGTTGATGAAAATAATGTTAATTACCAGGTTCATGTTTTTCCTCTTATTACTTCAGCATACCATATAACTAGTGATGGATCGAGATTGGATGAGTGAACCCAGAACATCTGCTTCCTATAAAGATGGTGTAGCACATTTCCTATCCATTGCATTTCGTGATGTTCCAGATGATGCCAAGGTCCTTTGTCCTTGTGTGAATTGTAGAAACAGAATAACACAGAATTATGATAGAGTTAAAACACATTTGAGATGTTCTGGAATTCTTCAAAGCTATACCAAGTGGATTCACCATGGTGAGAAATATGATGCACCGTCATTAGTATTCGCTCCTGTATTTGGCAACCCTAGGAATATTCCTATTTCCAGTGCTCATAAGAGCAATGTTGTAGAAGTTGGGGATGGAAGATCGGATAACATGGAAGGACTACTAAACGCTGCATTTGGCAGGGAAGATAGCTTTGAGTCTATATCGAGTGCTTCTATCGATGATGATGGTATTTATTTTGAGTCTAGCTATGCAGAACCTAATATGGTTGAGGATGAGAATAATACATTTGGAGATGGCCATAATGGGGGGGAACAAGATATGTTCACAAGGTTGTTGAAGGATGCAAAAACAAAACTATATCATGGGTGTGATAAATTTTCGAGGTTATCATTCTTAGTCAATTTGTATCACCTAAAATGCATACATGGATGGACACAAGAATCTTTTACAGGACTACTTGGTTTGCTATCTGATGCACTTCCTCAAGAGGCAGATTTACCGAAGAATTGTTATGAAGCAAAAAAAATCATCCGTGGTTTAGGTCTTGGCTATCAGAAAATCCATGCTTGTCCTAAAGATTGTGTGCTCTTTCGAGGTGACAAAGCTAACCAAGAGTCTTGTGATGTATGTGGTTCCTCCCGCTAGATAACTGATAAAAATGGGTATCCAGTTGAATCAAAAGGAAAGAAGAAACCAGCTAAAGTGTTGCGTTATTTCCCATTAATACCAAGAATCCAAAGACTATTTTCAACTGAACAAACTTCAGGAGAGATGCGATGGCACGAGGAGGGCCGTACAAAAGATGGATTGCTACGGCACCCTGCTGATGGTGAGGCTTGGAATGATTTAAATACTCGTTATCCTGGTTTTTCTACTGATGCCCGCAATGTGCGGCTTGGTCTTGCAGATTCAACCCTTTCAGGAATATGAGTTCAAAGCATAGTACTTGGCCAGTGATGCTTATTCCTTATAATCTCCCGCCTTGGATTTGCATGAAACAAACATCGTTAATTTCGTCCATGATCATTCCTGGACCACATTCACCTGGGAATGATATAGATGTATATTTGGAGCCACTTGTTGATGAGCTCTTGCAACTATGGCAGGGTGTGGAAACTTATGATGCTTCTGCAAGGAAGAAATTTTCTCTCCGAGCTGCATTATTATGGACATTGAATGACTTTCCTGCATTAGCTTACCTATATGGTTGGAGCACTGGAGGGAAATATGCATGTCCATCTTGTGCTACACTTACAAAATCATTTCATCTTAAAAAAGGTGGCAAATTAAGAGAAAGGGAGCAATCGGAAACTCAAGGGTAAGAGAAAGACATGTAAGGAGAAATCAAGAGATAACCCAAGTAAGTCTAAAAAGAAACCTGAGTATTGGTTGAAAAAGAGGTCAATATTCTTTAAGCTAGAATACTGGGAGTGCAACAAATTAAGGCACAATCTAGATGTGATGCATATAGAGAAAAATGTATGTGATAATTTAATTGGAACTTTGTTGGATATTAGTTCAAAAACAAAGGATGATCTTAATGCACGACTTGACTTGGTAAATATTGGCATTCGACCAGAACTTCACCCTACAATAGATGATAAAGGAAAGAAAATATTGCCACCTGCACCCTTTACCATGTCAAGAGAAAAAAAAGAGATTCTGTGTTCAGTAATTCAGAACATTAAGACTCCTGATGGTTATGCATCAAATATTTCTAGGTGTGTCAACATGAAAGATTGCACTCTTAATGGTCTAAAAAGTCATGATTGCCATGTTTTACTTGAAGACATTCTTCCCATAGCACTTCGATCATGTTACCCTAGCAAAGATGTGATGCATATAGTTAACGAATTGGCTCGGTTCTTCAAGAAGTTGTGTTCTAAAGTAATAGATGTATCCGAGCTTGATGAACTTCAACGGAGTATTGTGATGACACTATGTGATATGGAGAGAGTTTTTCTTCCTTCTTTTTTTACTATCATGGTGCATTTGTTGGTACACTTGGTGGAAGAAGTTAAGCTCGGTGGTCCAGTGCACTACCGTTGGATGTATCCTTTGGAGAGGTATTTATATGTTTTTTTCCTCTCTTATATTCACTATTCCTTGGAAATAACATATATTTTTAAATATGTATAGATCATTTGTTCGAATAAAGGCACTTGTGCGAAACCGAGCTTACCCAGAAGGTTCAATTGCTGATGGTTATATTGCAGACGAGTGCCTGACATACTGTTCGAGATTTTTAGATGAAACCACACGCTTTACAAGACCACCCAGAAACCCTGAACCTTCAGATAATACAAAGGACTTGTATATGTTTGAGAGTGCTGGTGAACCAATCGGCAAGGCTATCACCGTAGCCCGATTTGATAACCAATTTCTAGTACAAGCACATCGATATGTCTTGCGACACTGTGATGAACTTGAAGATTTTCGCAAGTGCGTTACACAAGCTTATTCTCTCTTTTTGTATTGTTATGCAAAAATAGATTGTTTGATATATGTGATTGTTGCAGAGAATTTCTCGATGAAGAGAAAAGAAAACTGCCTCATACAACTAGCTTAACACAGTCCGTCATCGACATGTTGATCAATAGAAGCTTTGCTGATTGGTTGGAACAAAAGGTAAAGTTGTGTGCATTCAAATTTCTGTTGTAAGAAATTATTTAGACAGTAGAGAGTAATGATACTCTTATGCAGGTTTTAGAAAATGGTGCAGAAATAGATGAAAAGACAAGAGCATTGGCTGCAAAACCGAACAAAACTGTTGTTCGCTACAGTGGATACATTATTAATGGTTTCAGGTTCCACACTATGAACCGTGAGGCTGGCCGCTCCACTCAAAATAGTGGTGTTGTGAACGTCGCTGATGATGGTGTTAATTACTATGGCAGATTATCAGACATTGTAGAGCTGTCATATAGAAATTACAAGGTAGTACTCTTTAGATGTGATTGGTATGATGTCCACCACAGAGCTGGTATGAAAAATGATGAATTTCGGTTCAGCCTTGTGAACTTCTCTCGGAAGATACACACTGGAGAGAAATTGGATGATGATCCATTTGTGTTTTCATCCCAAGTGGAACAAGTGTTTTATTCTGAAGATCCAAAAACTGAAGGATGGCATGTGGTAACGAAATTTAGGCCTAGGGATCTTTTTGATATGTGTGTGGAACAGCCATCTGATGAAGCAGAGTAGATCATGGTAAGAAAACTCAGGCTTAGGGATCTTTTTGTCTTTTCGTTTTTTTTCTTTAGAGGAAAAAGGCAGGAGCTCTGCCATTCATTTATAGAAGGAAAGCAAGCAAACATAGAGAAATCCTTTTACAGGATGGTACCAAGGATTTCTGTTTACTTATTGTCTTGTTCATTGTTGATAATCGTCATCCGAAATTCAGAATATTAGAAATTTGCATGGCTTGTACTTTCTATTGATAAAATGTAGAAATTCAGTCTGGAGTTAAGCCTGGAGTTAATACTGATGACATATATTTGAAGATTACATCCACTTGTTTTTGCAGCAACAAAGTAAAGACAAAATTAACTGATTCTTGTTTCATGTTTCAGGTTTGCCAAATGCAGGCTATCAATGCAAACAGAAGCAAGATGTCCACAATGCCAGATGATTTCTGTCAGAGTCCTGATATCCTCAGCAGTTGTGTTCTCCTGCCTCTAGGACCTGAAAACCAATGCTCAACAAATAGAGACATTTTTTATATGAATTCCCAAGTGAAAATGGGCTACAAGTATTGTTTGATAACTTTTAGATGATACCTGCTTCGGAATTATTTTTTTAATAATACTTGGGTTTCATTTGTTGGGATGGACTTATATATATATATGCTTGCTGCTCGTGTTAAGTTATGGACTACAAAGTTTTATATTAATTTCCCTACATATTTCCATAAATTTGATTACTGTCTACCGCGCGCAAGACATTTGACCTGTCGAGGGTTCTATTCCTTCCCCTAGCACATTGCTTAAAATTTTTGTTCTCCATCCCGCGCACAAATGTTAAAGTAAATCCGGCGGTGAAAAACGTAAGTTTCTCCCCTAATTTTTTTTTAGAGAAAACAAATTAGGGGAATAAGGTACCCCTATTTTCTGTGTTGAGAGATTTTGTTTTTAAAAAATCTCCATTGATTTTATGTCACAGAGAAAAATAGATGAAAAATTGTAAGTTTCTCCCGTTATTTTTTTAGATGAAAATGTAGATTTCTTTTTCCACTGATTTTACGTCAGAGAAAAAAAAGGAGAAAAAGATCTAACCGTGCCCAAATTGTAGGATTCAAAACTCAAAACCTGGACCTCACACAGCATGTGCCTCCAACATTATGACTTACACCGCTGAGCTATGCAACCTTTTGATATTTAGTTAAGACAAATTTTGCTATAGGACACTTCGATTTCGTAGTTTTAACCGTGGGACACCGCCCGAACTCACTTTTGGGGGAAAACACTTCATAAACGTGGTAATTTACCAATGGACACCGCGCCAATAGCATCCTCGCTGTCCTCCACCGCTCCCACCGCGTGTCGCTTCGCCACGTGCTAGCCGTCCTCCGCCGCTCCCGCCGTCCTCGATCTCTCTCGCCGCGAGCGCCACGGTGGCCGCTCCCGCCGTCCTTGCCATCTCCTCCATCGCGATAAGCTCGAGCCCCAGCGACCGACGCCGCCCCATCCTGCTTCGCTACCGCTCGCCCGATGCTTCCTCGTCGCGGCAGTCGGCGCCGCCTTCCACCTCCCTGCCCCTCCACACCTGCCAAGGGAGGGCTGGACGATGACGAAGACGAAGGGCAGCATGGCGCCAACCTTTTCGCCATGCCCCCGCCATGTCGACGCCTCTGGCCGCCATTCGCCTCTCCGCCACGCGCCCGCCACGGCCACCGCCGTGCGCGCTGACCTCCCCTGAACCACCTCCATCTCCTCCTCTTCAAACTCAAATATTCAAAAAAAAAAGTTTGGTAAGAAATAAAGATTGTACATGTATATTTCCCTTAGAAGTATTATCATAGTAATATAGAGCTACTGTAATATAAAAAAGCTTAGTTTGAAAAAAAAAAGATAATTGAACTATGAAAAAATACTACAAATTTAAAGTTGATGGTCAAAATTTTGACTGAATTTATCCTAAACATTGATGAATATTCATAGTAATTGAAAAATATGGAAAAAAATAGATTACAAGCTACTGGGTTCGAACCATGTACCTAAAGCATTAAAAACACAGCTGGTAACCAATAGATCATAACCAATACTTACGTTTACTTACATCGTATTGATAAAATACAAGCAGCAGCATTCCTAAATCTAATTCGTTTTGGCGCCCAGGTAAAAAACTTTCGCGGCATTCTTTTTTCGCCGGGCAAAATTTTTCGCGGCATTCTTTTGGATAAGTTGCTCAGTCTATATATCTATCCCTCCACCTCCCCACTCATGTCACACTCCTAACAGAACACGGATCTGGCGACAGCCGCCGGCCGGTGCCGTTGCTCCGTTCTTCCTTGGATGCGCAGGTGACTCAATTGATCTCTACCAATTCTTCTTGTTGTCTCTTTTATTCTTTATTGAATCAAACTATTAGGTGCCCCTTCTGATATCCTTCTCAGAAGATCGATTTATTAGGTGATGACGGAAACCCCTTCTCCATAGTCTGTCCTTAATTAAATTCGTCCGTCTCCTGCAGTCTGCTGGCCGCCGGCAAGGGGTAGGGGTCCGACTGTGTCGGTCAGACCTTGAGTTCTTGACATATAATTTATAATGCCCTAACTACCCTCTTTCTTGATTAGTACATTACTGTTTCACAGAAAAAGGTTACATGCATATGTAAATTTGTACATCGTGTATTTCTAGTAATTCCCTATGCAGTCAATTACTTTTGGTTAGATGTATGGTTGACTTCAGAGTTTTTCTTCTTCAGTTAACAATTATGGTGAGAGTGCCAAGACGTTTGCGGAAGTTGAACCTAGATGTCCAGGGTGCAGAACATGCAGAACATGTGGAAGGCGAAGAAGGAAACTTGCACTACAACTTTGAAGATCAAGATGAAAGCGATAAGCAACATAATGATGATAATTTGCACTTGCATCTTGAACTTCAGGATGGAGGCAGTGAACTTGAAGAGGAAAATTCAGAAAGTGATGATGATGCAATAGCAGAGTTGCCTTCCGCAATTAAAAGGCCAATTAATATAATCTGTAAGTTTTATATTTTCCTACTCATGTCTTTATGTATATGCTTTTCCGTGTGAACCATAGTTGAAATGTTCCTACATGTAGTTCCAAATGGAGAGGTACGACAGATTCTAGGAAATTTTAATGTCAAAAACATGGAGCAATTAAAGAATGGAAAGGTAATTGTGGAGACAGATGAAAATGGTGTTCCCAATGATAGATCAGGTTCCCTTCTTGGCTCGTACCTTGGTAAAGATGGCACAAAATTCAACATTTGCACCATTGCACATTCCAAAATGGGACGATGATTTATTTGTGGAGCCACAAAAGTGCATAGTCGCCCACGTGGAGGTGAATTCTTTTTACTAAATACTAACAAATATCATGTTTTTACTTTTCACAACTAACATCTATTTATAAATGTTAATAAAGACGAGATTTGTCTATCCATCTGAGACAAAGCTACTTACAAGAGATTGGGTCCTAATGAAAGTTAGCAAAGGTTGGAGGTCTTACAAACATCGTTTGAAGGATAGATACTATAATCTTGATGTGAGAACTCTGAATGAAATATCAGAAGATGTCCCAAAAGGTGTTAATGCAATTCAATGGGTTGGTCTTCTTGCAATTTGGGGTCAAGATAAAAATAAGGTGATGTCTCTGTTTTCATTTTAAAATTGTAGCCCAAGTTAGTTGGCTAATCATCTATATTTTCTGGTTTCTGTTTATAGAAATTATGTGAAAAAAACTCTGAATGTGCAAAACAACAGAGGAATCCACATACAACTGGGAGAAAAAGCCATGCTATGCTTTTTAAAGAGATGGGGGTAATTGTTTGACTAAAACATTGATCTTATTATAAACCAGAAGCTTCCTAATGGTATAATTGATCCATCTTCTGATTTACATTGTTGCTTAGGAAGCAAAAAAGAGGGGGAAGGTCCATGAGATTGATTTATGGGATGAAGCACATAAGAAAAAAGATGCACATATGAAGGCAGTACTGGTATCTTTTCTTGTTATTAGTTGCTTTCATTATATACAATTTGTTTCACTTGTGATGAACTACATGCATGTTTATTTATATGTAGGACATGGCTTATCATGAATTAGCTAAAAGGAAAACTGATAGTAGTGGTGTTCTTTCACCCAAAGATTATGATGATGTTTTTCGAAGTGTTGTTGGAAAAAAGACAAAACTTCGAGGGTACTATGATCATAAGAACTGGAGCCATTTAAAGGTTTCTCAGGGACTAGATGTTATTGGGCAATCTGAGGAACAAGCAATGCTTAAATTAAAAATAAAGGCAATGGATGATAAATTAGAGGATATGAGTGATGATATGAATCTCATGCGCACCTTCATAGAACAAAAATACCCTGGAGAGAATTGGAGAAACATTGTGGTTGCAAGAAAAAATAAGGAAGTAAGCATCTGTTCACCATATTAATTTCTTTGTGAAAAGGTCAATGAACCAAAACAATATGTAAGAATCATGTGGTTTATGTTTTTGTTTCAGGTGGATATTTCTGAACAAGTTGGTAATGATATTCCACATGAGTTTGAAAACATTCTTGACAAATCATATGAAAATGTCCATCCTACACCAAATGGCAGTGCATCAACATTCATTAATTGATCTCTACATATTTAGTTTTTACATACCTCATTGGTTACATGCTCATGGGTCACCAGTGATGATTCCACGTTCGTCTGACTTGTTTTGGTCCTTTGGGCCAACCTTTCCAAACTCAGTTGCTACAATTAAAATACAGTAAAGTTATGTACATGTTTCAATCAAGCATAATCGATTAGCATGGTGGGATTTCTGTAGGTCACCTTGGCATTTGTGCGTTCATATGGAATAGATGGATTGGCCCGACGATCTTTGGCATTAGTTCACGAGACCGGGTGGACCGGGTGCACGGCGACGGTTCACGAGAACGGACGGCCGAGATCGATCCATCCAAAACGAACGGCCGGGATCGATCGGTCCACAGCCAGACCACGGCGGTCGGCACCGATGGCGTCAGCGGTGACGTCACCTCCGGCGGCGACCGAACCGCGCGAGCTCAACGGCGAACGACGGCGCGGCGGCGCGAACGGAGAGCACCTACGGGTAGCGGACGGCACGGCGAACTCACCGGTGACCAAAGAAGCGGCGGAAGAACAACGGACGGCGACAGCGGCGAAGAAGAAGCGGCGGCGACCTCCGGCTTGACGACGGCGACGATGTTCCGGCGGTCGACAGCGACGGCGGAGGGGCGGACGAGGACGGCGACGCGACGGCGACCACGACGGCGACCTCCCCGAGCAGCGACGACGACTGGAGCGACGGCGACGCACGGCTGGAACGACGGTGGCGACGGCGGCGCGAGGGCTCACGGCGCTAGAGCTCTACCGGCGACAAGAGGCGAAGGCGAGGGTGGCGACGGGTAGCGGCGGGCTTGGGGGTCCTTTTATAGGGGCAAGGACACGGCGGCGAAGGCCCACGGCGGCCGGCGACGAGAAGGAAAGTCTAGGGTTCGGAGGAGAGAGACCGATCCGATTCGACCTCAAATCCACGAATTTCCAAACGATTTTAGCCGATGATTCCAAAAGAGAAAAGATAGAGGAGATCGAGAAGATCATTTCCCCTCTATCGATTTCATCGGAAACGGAAAGGATTGGCCGGATTTGGAAGGAGACGGCGGCGGCGCGGCGCTAGGGTTTCGGGCGGCGGCGGCGCGAGGAAGACGACGAGTCTGACAGGTGGGCCCCACCTGTCAGCGAGCGGGAGCGCGCGCGCGAGCGGCGGCTCGGCTGCGGACTGGGCCGGCTTGGGCCAGAGAGAGAGAGAAGGTTTTGGGCCGACTTTCGGCCCAAAGCCAAAAGAGACTTTTTAATTTAAATTACTCATGAAATGCAATTCCATTTATTAAAAATACTTCCTTAGCTCAAATAAATCCCAGAAAAATCTAGGAATTATAGAATTAAGCAAAGTATTTAATGAAACTTTATCTGGCCCCATTTTATATTGGAATTTATTATTTAAAATTAGATCTTCTCTTCTAGGCTTTTAAAATCATTTCTAATAATTCCAATTAAACAACAATTTATATATTTAGGATTTTTAGGGTGTGACATATTATCTGCAGGTTCAGGGTTTCTGGGTGGTCTTGTAAAGCGTGTGGTTTCATCTAAAAATCTCGAACAGTATGTCAGGCACTCGTCTGCAATATAACCATCAGCAATTGAACCTTCTGGGTAAGCTCGGTTTCGCACAAGTGCCTTTATTCGAACAAATGATCTATACATATTTAAAAATATATGTTATTTCCAAGGAATAGTGAATATAAGAGAGGAAAAAAACATATAAATACCTCTCCAGAGGATACATCCAACGGTAGTGCACTGGACCACCGAGCTTAACTTCTTCCACCAAGTGTACCAACAAATGCACCATGATAGTAAAAAAAGAAGGAAGAAAAACTCTCTCCATATCACATAGTGTCATCACAATACTCCGTTGAAGTTCATCAAGCTCGGATACATCTATTACTTTAGAACACAACTTCTTGAAGAACCGAGCCAATTCGTTAACTATATGCATCACATCTTTGCTAGGGTAACATGATCGAAGTGCTATGGGAAGAATGTCTTCAAGTAAAACATGGCAATCATGACTTTTTAGACCATTAAGAGTGCAATCTTTCATGTTGACACACCTAGAAATATTTGATGCATAACCATCAGGAGTCTTAATGTTCTGAATTACTGAACACAGAATCTCTTTTTTTTCTCTTGACATGGTAAAGGGTGCAGGTGGCAATATTTTCTTTCCTTTATCATCTATTGTAGGGTGAAGTTCTGGTCGAATGCCAATATTTACCAAGTCAAGTCGTGCATTAAGATCATCCTTTGTTTTTGAACTAATATCCAACAAAGTTCCAATTAAATTATCACATACATTTTTCTCTATATGCATCACATCTAGATTGTGCCTTAATTTGTTGCACTCCCAGTATTCTAGCTTAAAGAATATTGACCTCTTTTTCAACCAATACTCAGGTTTCTTTTTAGACTTACTTGGGTTATCTCTTGATTTCTCCTTACATGTCTTTCTCTTACCCTTGAGTTTCCGATTGCTCCCTTTCTCTTAATTTGCCACCTTTTTTAAGATGAAATGATTTTGTAAGTGTAGCACAAGATGGACATGCATATTTCCCTCCAGTGCTCCAACCATATAGGTAAGCTAATGCAGGAAAGTCATTCAATGTCCATAATAATGCAGCTCGGAGAGAAAATTTCTTCCTTGCAGAAGCATCATAAGTTTCCACACCCTGCCATAGTTGCAAGAGCTCATCAACAAGTGGCTCCAAATATACATCTATATCATTCCCAGGTGAATGTGGTCCAGGAATGATCATGGACGAAATTAACGATGTTTGTTTCATGCAAATCCAAGGCGGGAGATTATAAGGAATAAGCATCACTGGCCAAGTACTATGCTTTGAACTCATATTCCTGAAAGGGTTGAATCTGCAAGACCAAGCCGCACATTGCGGGCATCAGTAGAAAAACCAGGATAACGAGTATTTAAATCATTCCAAGCCTCACCATCAGCAGGGTGCCGTAGCAATCCATCTTTTGTACGGCCCTCCTCGTGCCATCGCATCTCTCCTGAAGTTTGTTCAGTTGAAAATAGTCTTTGGATTCTTGGTATTAATGGGAAATAACGCAACACTTTAGCTGGTTTCTTCTTTCCTTTTGATTCAACTGGATACCCATTTTTATCAGTTATCCAGCGGGAGGAACCACATACATCACAAGACTCTTGGTTAGCTTTGTCACCTCGAAAGAGCACACAATCTTTAGGACAAGCATGGATTTTCTGATAGCCAAGACCTAAACCACGGATGATTTTTTTTGCTTCATAACAATTCTTCGGTAAATCTGCCTCTTGAGGAAGTGCATCAGATAGCAAACCAAGTAGTCCTGTAAAAGATTCTTGTGTCCATCCATGTATGCATTTTAGGTGATACAAATTGACTAAGAATGATAACCTCGAAAATTTATCACACCCATGATATAGTTTTGTTTTTGCATCCTTCAACAACCTTGTGAACATATCTTGTTCCCCCCCATTATGGCCATCTCCAAATGTATTATTCTCATCCTCAACCATATTAGGTTCTGCATAGCTAGACTCAAAATAAATACCATCATCATCGATAGAAGCACTCGATATAGACTCAAAGCTATCTTCCCTGCCAAATGCAGCGTTTAGTAGTCCTTCCATGTTATCCGATCTTCCATCCCCAACTTCTACAACATTGCTCTTATGAGCACTGGAAATAGGAATATTCCTAGGGTTGCCAAATACAGGAGCGAATACTAATGACGGTGCATCATATTTCTCACCATGGTGAATCCACTTGGTATAGCTTTGAAGAATTCCAGAACATCTCAAATGTGTTTTAACTCTATCATAATTCTGTGTTATTCTGTTTCTACAATTCACACAAGGACAAAGGACCTTGGCATCATCTGGAACATCACGAAATGCAATGGATAGGAAATGTGCTACACCATCTTTATAGGAAGCAGATGTTCTGGGTTCACTCATCCAATCTCGATCCATCACTAGTTATATGGTATGCTGAAGTAATAAGAGGAAAAACATGAACCTGGTAATTAACATTATTTTCATCAACTTTACAAAAACATGTCCAAAATGTGCATAAAGTATGAACAGTATTTCCCAAGTCACAAAAATCATTTTTTTTCTCTGACTATTATTCACATAATTAATCAAATAAACACTATGTAAAGTCTTAACGCTGGCACTAGCAATTGATCCACTGACCAATTCTGACTTAAATAAAAAGAACGAGAAGTTGATTGGGAGATTTGAGAAGGGCATAAAGATGGATACATAAACTTATTATGTTAATACTACGCAAGTTTCATAGCAGAAGTTCAATATACAACTGGTAAAAGGTAGCTTCATCTTTGCGGTACTTATATCTATCATTTCGATCCACCTTAATCTTTATGGTTCTTATATCGTCTCTCATTTAAATTGATTCAAGTTAGCCATAAGAATTATAAATCATATGAAGGTCTGACATTTGTGATCTCCGTATTCTCTCGCTAGCATAAAACAAATTAAATCAAGCCAACCAATTTGTAGTGAACAGTACTCTTGGCATTTAACGATTAACCAACATAAATAGGGAATAAAAATGTATAAATCACTAAATGAGAGATTAACATTTTGGACCTGGGGCTGGATAGGAGACAGAAGGAAGGAGACGACGGCTTGTTTCAGCTCCTAGCGTCCATTGCTCATCAGTGGTGGATTTCGGATTTAGAATATGGGTGGTCCGATCTTTTTTTTTTAAACACAGTAAATCTAATAATTCTAATATATATAATGTAAGTATATATAATATAATAGACCAAGTCACCAAAAAATTTACCATGATATATTAATAAAACATCTTAAAACATATAAAATCAGTAACTAAAAAAGTACACAAACAGATAACCTAAAATTGTTGGTGCGGACGGCTAATCGGCTGATCGACTCGACGACGGCTCCTCGCGGCGGCGGCACACGCTCCAGGCTGCAGCAGCGGCCAAGGCGGCGGCGTGGGCTTGCCGGTGTGGGGGCTCCTGCCTGCTGGTCGTGCGTGGTGGCGTGGGCGTCAGGGCGTGGCCGCGTGGGGTAGCCAGGTGCCGGGTCAAGCATTGGCCGGTGGCGCGGCTCTGTACGATCGCGGCGAGATCAGAAAATCAGAAGAGATCGGAAATCACAGGTCCCTGTCGCGGATACACACGATCGATCACAGGCATGAAGGCCAGCCGTCAGTCATCCATTTGGCCCAACAAATGAAGTGCTGTGCAGGGCCAACCCACTTCTGATTACCACATGACGCATGTTTGCAAAGTTGCAATATAAAAAAAATTGTGTGTTTACATTCAAAATTGTCCATGGTAATGAGTTGGTTAGTGTCTAAACTTTACAACTTGCAGGTACTGTGTTCGAGCTTGGATGAAAGGGTTATTATTTATTTTTTATTATCTAGCAGATACGAGATTAAATATTAAATATTCAAATTCTCTACAGATGAGACGTTCCAAAACGTCTCAATATTCATCTCTAAACGATTTAATGTTGTGCTAACATATAAAGCGTCTTAAACTATGTCTTCAACTAATAAAGCGTCTTAAACTATCTCCTCAACTAATAAAGCGTCTCAAATATCGTCCCTATTTCAATTTTACTTGTAAAAGCAGAGACGACTTACAGAGCGACTTAAGTAAAACGTCTTAAAACAATAGTTTTGTTGTAGTGGGAATAGTAAAAAGCAATATATTAATTGGTACGAAATTTTTTTTGGGATCCCCCATTATATGGCCCTAGGGGGCTATTTATAGTCTTAGTACAGACTCATACCCTCTAGGGTTTAGTTTGTACATGGGAATTTACATCGACACCTTTATGATAGGGACTTTAGTAAAGGCACACAGTTTCCTTTGTGTTTATGGGCTTTTAAGTGAACTCCCTGGGCCGGCCCATGAATGGCGAAAAGTCTCTGTGGGCCGCGGTGTCTCCCAAGCCCTCTACCGATGCCGCTTAGCTCAGGCGAAAACCTCCTGCTTCGCATTATGGTCTTCGCCCATAGTAATGACTTGTCGGGATAGTGGGCTTTGTGGTGGACCATTAGGTTTTCATCATCTAGCTTCGCTCAGCTGCTTTGCCTCCTGGACTTGGCCAACACCTCATGGTTCTTGTGGTTTTGGAAGGCCTGGCCAAAGGCCCTCGTGACATGCCTCCAACAACAATTAACATGTACATGCTTACAACATAAGACCACTCCCAGCTGGTCCACCAAGACCACTCCAGTCACCTAGGTACTATCGAGAGACCACTTCCAGCTGGTCTGCCAGCGTGGTTATGGTATTTACGCACTCTTATGTCATACACGTATGTGGAGGAAAATATAGGACGGACAAGGCTGTCACCACCTGCCGTTTACCTCACTTTCCGTGGGGCACACCCAAATCCAACGACATTTATCTAGCCTAAGTACCATGCTTATGCTAGTAAATAATATTACTAACTCAACTGGGACTCTGACCTTACGGATGAATAAGTTGGAGCTAGAGCAACCTATAAAGGTCATTGGATAGCAATTCTCTGAAATTTTGTGGTTGAACCGAGCTGATACATTGATTTTTTTCTAAACACTATAGTTTCTCTTTGCTTTTTGATAGAACAAAATTCTTCAGACTGAACAAAAGAAAGATTTTGTGCCGCACACGTTACCAGCGTCGGCATCCATGGTCTTCTGGAGGTCCTCGTATATGCTCATCATCGTTGGATCCATTCGCTTCTTGGGTTTCTCGGTGCCGGTTCTTATTTTCTTGGTATTGCTTTGGTCATGGAGGTTCATGTTTTGTTGATGCATTGCCATGGTGGTGGATGCTGCATCTCAGCCATTTGCATGATTAATTTCAGATTGTGCTTTCCTTTCTAGCGCAGTGCTTCTGCTATAGCATCTTACATGGTGAATAAACTGTACGATGGGGGGATTGGTTCAATTAAGTATCTCGTTGATTCTCAGAGTTATATTCCAGGAGGAAAAAAATAAATATGTTTGCTTTCTTCTATGGCAAAGCAATTCACAACAGCAATATTATGGCTATGAAATACTAGGTTTAAGTGAAATCATATTTATTTTGCTGATTTGTGATACTTAGATGCAATCTTCATTTTTTTTATATCCAAGTGGCTATGGAATGCCTCTCCACACAGCTGTGGTGACAGATATCTGTCGACAGAGAGAACTGGAATTTGCAGCACCTCTACGGCTCAACGTCGATTTATGTTATTGGTGTTGTCTTGCTTGTTGGATTCGTGCATGCATAGATGCGTCATTGGCCTTGATCTAGATTGTCGTATTAGTCTTGGCATCAAATCTTCATCACCGTATCCATCAGTGGTGTTGCTGTTGTGATTCTTTTACTGGAGCTGTTGTGATCTTTAATTACTTCTCTGCATTCTACCGATGTACAACATTGCATGTGTGATCAGATTGTTGATATAATACCATTGAAAAATTTTCTGGTTTGGTAAGAATTTATTAAGTTATGTGGTTGGAACAATATGTTAGTGATTCTTTTACTCCCTGGAGTAATTTATTTTGAAAGATGGTGTTGGAAAGAGTAATTAATTTACTAAGAGAAGCATCGCTAGCAGGACTTCTTAGTTTACTACGAGAAGTAAGAGTAATTTATTTATTAAGGGAAGGACAATAACTATGAGTAATTTATTGAGGGAGCAATATTGGTGCGGATAGTAGTTAATTTACTAGGAGAAATTATGTGGCGAGAATTTAAGTATATTTTTAATTTAAAGAAGAGATCGGAAGGAGTAATTGATTTACTGACAGAATGTATTGCAAGGAGTAACTTATTTACTAAGAGAAGACGTTCGAGTAATTCATTTACTAACAAAAACATAATAACTATGAGTAATAGTAATTTATTTACTAAGATAAGGCATCCGAGTAGTCCATTTACTAATCACAATATAATAACTTTAAGTAATTAATTTACTATAAGAGGACTATGTATGCAAGAGAAATGTGTGGTGGCAGTCAGGATGGACAAGGAAAAAAGGTGTGGGATAACAATGTAAAGATCAACATATCCGTTTGTAATTTATTTACTAATAGAAAGATTTTACTATAAGTAACTTATTTGCCGAAAGAAAGAATATATGAGCAAGAAAAGGTGTGGGAGGCATGTGAGGGGAGTGTTTTAGATATAGCGCACCCTAGGTGCGGTTTAGCGATGTTTGTGTGCTAATGTGAGTCAAGTTAGTTTGAACTTGTGTTCGGATATGGTTTCTTTCTTGTTTAATGGGTAGGCGTTGCTCGAAGCCATGGAAGTATAGCCGATGATGGATTAGGACTAGACATATTTGAAGATGGGCTCTAAATCGTTAAGGAGATATCACGTGGGATCCATAGGCTAAAGAACACTACATGTGATGGTAGTGATGGTTTCCATATAGGGATGCAACGGAGCAGGTTGTGCTGGAATGGCCTTGCCCCCGACCCCGGACCTCTCCACCTGGCCCTGGTCCCCAGTGGAGATGTGGCACCAAATCAGTCCCCGTCCCTGACCCCTCCAAGGTTCCGTAACCCGACCGGGCCCTCCGCATTGGGAAGCCATTTCATCCAATCACTTGACACATCATCGAAAATAGCATGAATACATGAATAGCATCATCGAAAATTCATCAAGAAATATTTGCCATGATACATTATTCCATCCATGAACTCGATGCATGCATGACCACAAATGCCTCTCAATGTGCGAATCTTGTGCTCGCCACACAACTCCGCTCACCGTGGGCCCATACCTACATGCCACGCTACACCTGTGCGCCACTAGCTCACTGCACCAGCGCACCGCCGCGGTGTCACACGCCATCACATGGAGACTGCAGGGGAGAGGAGGGGAGGGGAGAGGGTGACCGGTGAGGGAGGGAAGGGAAAGGGAGGGGAGAGGGCGGTGACCTGTGGCTGTAAGGAGGAAGAGCGTCGAGTGAGGCGAGATCCAGAAAGGGAGGGTGACCAGCGAGAGAGAGGCAAGATCCGGAGATGGAGTGGCAACTAGCGAGTGCGGCGTGGGGGTCAAGAGGATAAGGTAGGGTTAGATTTTTTTTTTATTGTATCCTAGATTCCTAGTATTTTAAGATGGGCTTCTTGGACCTGCAATAGGCTATATTTTGAGAGGTAATATATCACTCCGGGACCCAGCGGGTGGAATGCCTCACTCGCCCAAATGCGGGGTGGGTCCCTTGTGGGGACCCAGCCCGTAGAGGAAATTACCATCCCTATTTTCATTTGATATACACTTGTGTGCGTGATGGTTGTTCAATACTCCGAGATTTAGAACCCGTCGTATATAAGTACAACTACATAGTCATACAGCCAGTTAGCACGCTAGCTAGGATAGGAGCATGCATCTCCTGCAGAGCAGCAAACATATTGCTAAGCATGCATGGGAGGCACTAGGAGATTGTTGGCCTGCGTCTGCGGTCAACATGGAAGGAAAAAAGGAAAGGGGTGCACGGTGTGCAGCAAGGTCTCATCGAAGAGCTCCCTCATTATCGAGTGGTTTCAATTGTCGTCGGCATGGCCTTGAGTGTGGCGGCGGGTGCACAACAAAACATCAGGGCTTTCCAACGTGATTCCATCATCCCTCGACAAGGACAGTTGCGCTTTCACATTGAATCTCAGCATCGTGATTCACTGTTGGATTTGTGCCTTAGCCATTAACCATCACCAATGACATTAGCATGTATTGTAAAAATCATATGTAATAACTGTTGGTACATAGTAGCTAGCTCTATTTTGAAAGCTTGAAAGAAATGTTCTTAAAGTTCTCTCTATCCTTATTTTTCACGTTGTGGTAAATCACTTGGTTGAAAATGTGTTGTCCGTTAGATTTATCAAATGTGTGTTTTGTTCATGGTCGTGGGTGGATGGGATATGTCAATCCCTAATCTATTTGATATAGCGATCAAATTTTCTGTTTGATTTTAATGGATGGCAGCATTCAATTTATAGTTCGGATGGAAAGATAAAACATATATAGATGGATAAGCCCAAATTTTATGTGGCCTGCTTATTGTATATATGAATATTTAATAAAGTATAATCACATGACATTTTGTTTCACAGATTTAATAATAATTAACAGAATAGTTAAACCGACTCACAAATTGGGTAAATGGTTTAGGAGAAAAAAATCATTTGCAACATGCAAACATGAAATCGTACCCACCATCGTACCCAACATGCATATTGTTAAATTTCTCATCATATTAAGTTTGGGCTTATAAGCTAACTTATGAGTCGAATGGTCTAAGCCTAAGTATACAAATAGCTATTTCGATTAGACTTTTTAAAGTCATAAGCCATTCTTTTTTTTAAACTATAAACTTAAAAGCTTGATACCATTTGCTTATAAGACGTATAAGCAAAAGGTTAGCTTAAAAATACGTCTAATTAAGAACAAACAAGGTCAATGTGTTTGGCTTAAATAAGTCCAACCAATCTCATGTACCAATTATGCCGGAACCTAGCTTCCTTCGTTGTGCAAGGAAAATCCGTCGATGTCAACCGGGGTGCATGGGTTTGGTTTCTATAGATAATTGTTGATTGCATTTTCATGGATTCTACTGAACTTGTCATTTATCCCCAGTTCAATAAATATAACTAATTAAAGAACATGGCCCTCTACATCATGGATATTTGTATGCTATACCATATAACATATATGTCCTTTCACGAGCAATATATAACTAGTAAAAATATAATGTTTAAATTCTGTGGAAAAAATGTGATGGGGTTGAGAGGTCTCTGGAAAGAAAAAGGCACTTATTTGGATGCTTAAACTGCGAACAACGCCGGTGTAGTAGTCTCGGTGGGAATTCCCCACAACATCCAAGTCGGCTGTGCAAGCGTGCGTCCGTGTGCAGTGCTCAGCTATCCTTGCAGTCGCAAGCAGGCGTGTGGTGATCAAATGGCCTTTTGACCAGTCGTAGGTGCCACGTGGGCCATCGCTACTCAGTGACATCAACAATTTGTTCTATGACATAAGAGCAACGGTTTGAGGCGTCCGGCCAAGGGTATGCAGAATCATCTTTTGTTCTACAGAAAATCAGCAAGAGAGTGATCCTGACCTTAATGTGCCACACATCTGAGCGACTGAGCCAACAGTAAGTCTTTTCTAGTAGATGGAGTGCCTCTACCAGAAAAGATCGGATGTTTGGACACTAATTAAAACTATTTTAGAAAAATAACAACTGCTTTTTCGAAAAAAAAAGAACTATTCAGTTAGTTTTGAACATATCTACAGGAATTAATGATAGACAATTTCAACATAAAGTTAACGAGTCACTTTAGCAAAATTTTCTTCACATCAGTGGCACTTCCCATAAGACACTACTGGACAACCGATCTTTGCTCGATCGGCAAAACCAACAAATATTTCGGATCTTTAACAAACTGGTGCTAAAGAAGAATAATACATAGAAAAATATATTACAATTTAGTGAGACAGATAAACTTTATAAATAATTAACCATGACTCTAATTAAGTCCATTTTAAACTCATTAAAATCGTTAGAAATAAGAAGAATATATTAAAAATGTGTACCCTCAGTTTTCAGTTTAGTTATGATGTTTTAAATTATTGTATTACTATTGAAGTAGTTTCACTTTCTTGGACTTCCTTTACATTTGTTACTTCCTAATGTAGATGAATCGGCTATGGATGTACACCACGGACCGACGATCGAAGGAATTTATTAATGGCGCGCATTATTTTTTGAGTGTGTCCAATGCCTTCAAGCCTAAAGGTTTTATATATTGTCCATGCGAAAAGTGCAAAACCAGATGGAGTATTCTATATCAAGAATTCTTCATATGCATTTATTTTAGTCAGGATTCATGCCTAGCTATAATTGTTGGATCTCGCACGAAGAGTTAGAGGTTGCAATGGAAGAAGATTAAGAAGAAGACGCCAACATTCCGGATTGGGCTCAATACGATGGATTTCCAGAAAATACAACAGGCGAGGCGGACGGAGCTGTTGAAGAAAACGATGGTGCAGATGATCTTGGTCAGATGTTGTGCGACGTAAAGAAGGATTGCGAAATTAAAAAGGAGCGGACAACAAAACACCCAGGTTGCGAACATGTGTACAAAAAGTTGGGTACCATGCTGGAATTCTTACAATGGAAGGCAAAAAATGGTGTGATTGCATGGCATTTGGCGAGTGATTGAAACTCGTAAAAGATATTATTCCCGAGGGAAACAATGTGTCAAGCTAAGAAGGTAGTCTATCCTCTAGGACCGGAAGTCCAGAAGATACACGCATGTCCAAACGATTGTATCCTCTATCGCGGTAAGGAGTACGAGAACCTAGATGCGTGCCCGGCTGCAGCTCAGCGGCGATGGCGGAGAGAGAGAGAGAGTGACGGAAGTGGCTCGATTCCGATGGCAAGGTGGTGGAAACGGGCGAGGGTGTTGCGGGAAGGGTTTAAGTAGCGGCGGGGCCGAGGGAGATCCAAGGAGAGGGGGCCGGAATTGGCGGCAGCGTTCCCGGCCGCCATCAATGGTGCCGACAAGATTTGCGGGAGCAATTCCGGTCGCTTTAAATAGAGAGATATGGGAAAGTGGGGGGAATGGAAGAGGGGATCACAGGGAGTGTTTTCCCCTCCCAAATACGGGCGGAAACGGCTAGGAGCGATGTGAATCGTGGCGGCGGCGGGGGGAGGTGGGATGACAAGTTGCCCCGTCTGTCGGTGGCTGCGGCGTGGGGCGCTGCGGAGCTGGCCGACCTACCAACGCGTGCTGGGAGGGGAGGGGGTGGCAGATATGGCCAGGGGAAAAGAAGAGAGAAAGAGAGAGTGTATGTGTTGTGCCGACTTTTGGCCCCGAGAGAGGTGAGAGATATTTAGAGTTTTCCTTTTTAAAAAATTACAAATAATTTGTTTATTGCTTTATAATTATTATTTGTGCTATGAAAGTTCCAATAAAATTTGGTGAAGCTTTTTTGGCCTTGAGAAAATATCCAAAAGTTCTCTAAGCCACAATTGATTTTCGGATTGTATATTTTTAAGGTTGGAGGCTTTAATCCAAATTTTACTTTTTCTATGAATAATTTGAAGGATGTGTTTTAAGGTAAATTTGGGACACGACAGTCGCCCACCGCCAATGGATACCATGGTGGGATCTGTGGCTGACGGATCCACCGCTCCATGACCTCCGCCCGTGGTGATTGAAGAAGTCAAGGGAAAGAGGGAGGAGAGGCGCTGGGATCCACATGGTCGAACTCGCCACGGCTGTCGCTGTTGCTCCCGTAGTCGTCGTCGCCCGCAGCTGGTCAATCCGCCCTAACCGGTTCCGTGGCCGATGGATCTGCCACTCCGCGACCACCGGCCATTGTGATCGAAGAAGCCGATGGAGGAGATGCGGCGTGATCCGCACAGTCGGAGCCGAGCCCGTTGCCGCCCGAGCTCGCGCAGCCGCTGCCGTCGCTGGATTTGCAAGCTCCGGCCATCGAACGCGCCGCCACCCCCTGAGCCCGCTGCCCGTCACTGAGATGTGAGGGAGAGGATAATGAGAGAGAATGAGGGAGGAGTGGATAAGAAAGCAGGAGAGTTAGATATTTTTAGGTGGAGAGAGGTCGGTTGGACTTTCCGTAGGCGGGCCTCTTAACAGGCCCGCATGTGAAAATAACCTAATTTTGCATGCCGGCCATTTAAGAGGCCTACCTGTGAAAATAGATTTTTGCGTGCGGGCCTCTTAGACAGCCCGTATGCTAAAATGGGGGTCATTTTTGCAGATGGGGACACTTATGATCCTCTACTAACCTATTAGGGTGCTCGTCCAGGAAAATCATTTCTACTGTAATGTAGGCTAGAGAACAATACACATTAAGGTGAAGGTTTTCATATGATATATATACACGTAATGTTGTGTGTATGATGGCTGTTTGAGACTCCTAGATGTAGAACCCATCGTATATTAGTACATTTATAGTCATACAACCAGTTAGCACGCTAGGATAGGAGTACGCATCTCCTGCAGTGCGGCAAGCATATTGCTAAGCATGGAAGGCATTAGGAGATTGTTGGCCTGCGTATGCTGTCCAGGTGGCAGGGAAAAAAGAAAAGGATTACGTCGTGCACCAAGATCGCATACAAGAGCTCTGTCCTTATCGAGCGGCTTCCTTGTCGTCGCCAGAGCCTTTTGAGTGTGGCTGAGGGTGCACTAGAAAACATCAGCGAGTTCCAACGTGATTCCATCCCTCGACAAGGATAGTTGCCCTTTCATTGCATCTCAGCATCGTTATTAACCATCGCCAATGACATTGGCATGTATTGTAAAAATCATCTGTAGTAACTGTTGCTACCTTTTTTTTTAATCAAGGGCAGAGTGCCCCCATTTCCATTACTAGATACGAGAAGACTAGAAGGTTGAGGTTTAGGTACAGAGCATTCCCAGACAAGCTATCAGAATAGCTGGTTTTGTAGATGGCACCTGACAGAACAAAACAACAGCAAACAGCTCTAAACAAAGCCCTGAAACAAAGTCTACTAGCGACTCAGATATACTAGAAGCAGTCACCAGCCCAAAATCCTAATTTGTAGTTCCAGCAGGCATTCAGACCGACAGCAGAGATATCAATCTTCAGCATCCGATCCTTCTCGCAGTGGCCCTCCATCCATACTTGGAGTTGAAGATATCACTTGCCACCTGTCTTATGAGTTTGGCTCCCAAGAGCAATCTTCTTTGATCTTCCTCCAGTCTCTGCAGCGGAACCCAGGATTCCAATCAATGACAAACCGAAAAAATCACATCAGTTGGGTCATTAGGAATTTTATTCTCAAAACATGCTTTGTTTCTAGTTTTCCAGATGGCCCAAAACACAGCAGCCACACCAGTAACAACTAGTTTCTTAAGGTTCTTCCCAAAGCAGAGATCCAGGAACCAAACAATTGATTATGTACTGTCAGAGACAGGTTTCAGATCAAAAGCACAAGAGATAATATTCCAAATCAGCCTTGCCATACGATAGTAGAAAAAGAGATGCTGGATGGATTCTTCTTGTTCACAGAATTGACACTTAGTATCACCTTTCCTCCAACCTCTCTTAAATATATTGTCCTTGCTCAAGATTTTACCCTTTAGCATGAGCAAGAGAAAGATTTTGATTTTCAGAGGTATTTTAAACTTCCAAATTCTCTTGAAAGGAGTAGGTGTCTGCTGAATACAAAGAGCATTGTAAAAAGTTTTGACAGAAAAGGTCCCTTACTTAGTCAGGTTCCAGCGGAGCCTATCTTTGCAACCTGGCTGAAAGTGTCATCAGCAAAGTTTTGTTTAATGAGGTTCCAATCTGTCAACTTTTCATCAACCAAGGTCCTTCTAAACTTGACCACACTCCAACCTTTTTCTTTTATCTTAGCTAAGGAGATAAGTTTTGTCAAGGTGATATTATAAAGAGCATGGAACTGAGAGGATAGTGGCCGGCCACCCATCCAGCTATCCTCCCAAAACATTACAGATCTCCCGTCTCCCACTTTGTTTGAACACAGACTATAAAAATTTTTTTTTAGTTCAAGAAGCCCCTACCAAAAGTGAGAATCTCCAGGTTTTGCTTTCAGGACAGATATGGGTTTCTTCTTCAAGTATTTGTTTCTAAGAAAATCTTGCCACCATCCCTCTTCATTTTCAAGTTGCCAGATCCATTTCCCTAGCAGAGCTTTGTTCATAAGATCAAGGTCTAACACTCCCAACCCTCATGGTCCATAGGAGTGAAGATAACTGGCCATTCAACAAAGTGGTACTTCCTAATGCCAGAGAAGCCTTCTTCTTAAAAAAAATTCATTCTCCCTCTTCACCCCGGGGAATTCTATAAAAGGACAACATGTAGAGAGGGATATTAGTTAAGCTGGAGTTAATCAAAATCAGCCTCCCACCAATTGATTGAAATCTCCCTTGCCAGCAACCCAACTTGTGTTCCATTTTGTTTTCAGCTGTTTTCTGATCCTTTTTCAGTATCCTTCTTTTATCTATAGGTACCCCCAGATATCTCATAGGCAAATCACCTATGTTACAAGTAAAGAGTTGGCTATGGTTTTTTTTTTTTTGTCTTTCTTCTGTCAATCCCATACAGAAAATTTCACTCTTGTTGAAGTTAATTTTGAGACCTGATAATTGCTCAAAAAGACACATAATATATTTCAAATTTCTGGCATATTCTAAACTATCAGGAATCAGGAGAATAGTGTCATCAGCATATTGCAAAACGGCAGCTTTGTTTTCATCATTGACACCTAATCCTTCTAGCAAGGAATTATTTTCTGCCCTATGAATCAACAAAGTAAGGGCTTTAGCTGCTAAATTAAAAAGCAGAGGAGATAGAGGGTCTCCCTGTCTGAGACCTTTGTAAGTTTGAAATTAAGGACCAACTTCATCATTTACTTTGACTGCTACTTTCCCTCCTCTAATGACTTTCATCATCTAGGCGCACCATTGAGGTGGGAAATTCTTTGCAACTAGCATTCTACGAATAAAAACCCAATCTACTTTATTGTAAGCTTTTTCGAAATCAATCTTAAAAAGAATGCCACTTTGTTTCTTTTGGTGAATAGAATTCAGAATTTCATGTAGAATTACCACCCCCTCCAATATAAACCTATTCTTAAGAAAGGCAGTTTGGTTTCTGGAGATAATATAAGCTATTACACATTCAATCCTATTCATCAAAACTTTTGTCAAGATTTTGAAGCTCATATTCAGAGACAAATAGGTCTAAACTTTTGAATTTGCACAACATCCTTAGTTTTAGGAACCAAAGTGATAATGCCAAAGTTGAGCCTCTCTACATCGAAAATTCCTTTATGAAAGTCATTCAATAAATCTAAGAGATCAAGTTTTATCAAGTCCCAGAATTTGGCATAAAACTCCCCAGGGGCTTTATTGTGTTTAAGGTCAAATACCACAGTCTTAATTTCTTCCAAACTAAAAGGCTGAATGAGCCTTGCTTTGTCTTCCTCAGAGACTGTAGAAGCTCCACCCATGTCAAAGTTCATGGTGTTTTCTTTAGAATGGCCAAAAAGTTCCTTATAAAATAGTGTTATATAATTTACTAATTCCCTTTGTCCCACTATCTTACCCTCCTCCTGAGAGAGGGAGTGTATCTGGTTTTTCCTCCTCCCATTTGTTTTTGCATGGTAATATTTTGTGTTACAATCCCGCTCTAATATTTCTTTAACTTTGCTTCTTTGGTACCATTTCAGCTTTTCTTCCATAATCATAAAACTCAGCTGTTGCTCTAACACCCTTCTCTCCTCTCTATCACTATTAGTCATGCCAGCTGATTCAATTTTGATGTCAATAGCATCAATTTTTTTCAAAATCTCTTCTTTTCCTTTCTTATACAGCCCTTCTCAGTTTTTGTTCCAGCCATTCAACTTTCTTCTCAGGGCTAAGTTTTTTTTGCCATCTCTCAATACTACTACCAGAGATCTGGCTATTCCACACTTCTGTCACTACTTTAGTGAGGTGTAACAGTTACTAGGTAATTGTTGCTACCTAGTAACTCTATTTTGAAAGCTTGAAAGAAATGTTTTTTTAAGTTCTCTCTTTCTTTTCCACGGTGTTGTAAATCACTTGCTTGAAAATGGGTTGTCCGTTAGATTTATTAAATGTGTGTTTTGTTCATGGTCGTCGATGGATGGGATATGTCCATCCATAATTTATTCGATATATCAATCAAACTTTTTGTTTGATTTTAATAGATGGGAGCATCCAATTTATAGTTCAGTTGAAACGATAAAATATAGATGGGATAAGCCCATGGTTTGCTTTTATATATACATACAATAAAATATAATCACCCGGCATCTTGTTTAATAATTAATATAACAGTGTAAGACTCACAAATTGGGTAAGTGGTTTAGGAGAAAAAATTCATTTGCAACATGCAAACATGAAATCGTACCCACCACAGCTAATCTGAACATGCCACGTCCAAGTCCTCCATTGGAGGATTGATCATATTAAGACTCTCTTTGTTTAGACTTATAAGCTAACTTATGAGTCGAAATGTCTACCTAAGTAAACAAATAGCTTTCCCGATAAGACCTTTTAAAGACATTCTTATTCTTAAGGAAAACAAAACTATAGAATTTTTTTATATATGTGAAGTGGAGGTATGACTTTAGTATTAAACTTAAAGCCTTGAAACAACTTGCTTATAATACATGTGAACAAAAGGTTTGCTTAAAAAATAAGTTTAAGAACAAAAAAGTTCTATGTGTTTTTGCACAAATTTTGACAATTTGACGCTTTGCAGAAACTAATTTTACAAATGAACCGCAGCCAAAACTTATTTTAGAAATGACCCTTTTGTTCAGCGTCAAATCGTATGGCGCTGAACTTAAACACCTCATTGCCACGTCAACTGACGCTGAATGCCGTGCCACCGCGGATGGGAGGCTGAGCCAGCGTGCCAATATGCATTCAGCGCCGTGCTATTGGCGCTGAGGTATCTAAGTTCAGCGTCATGCGATTTGGCGCTAAAGAAAAGGGTCATTTTTAAAATAAGTTTTGGTCACGGTTCATTTGTAAAAATTAGTTTTTGCAAAGAGTCAAATTGTCAAAATTTGTGGTTTTTGCTTAATATATAAGTCCAACCAATCTCATCTACAGCTATGCCGGGACCTAGCTTACTTCGTTGTGCAAGGTAAATCCGTCGATGTCACTGCACATACGGGTTTGGTTTGTATTGACAATTAATTTCATTTTCATGGATTCTATTGAACTTGTAATAAATCTCCAGATCGATAAACATCCCAAATTAAAGGACATGGCCCTCTTTTTTTTAAGATAATGGCCCCCTACATCATGGATATAGATATGTTCCCTATAACATATCCTTTCACGAGCAATAGATAACTATATATATATATTTTTAGATAATGGGCAGCACCCAGCCTCTGCATCATAGGTGAATGCACACGGCCAATAGATAACTAGATAACTAGTAAAAATACAATAATGTTTGAGTTCTGTGGATAATATGTGATGGGGTTGAGAGGTCACTGGAAAGAAAAAGGCACTGGGATTTGGAGGTTTCGACTCCAAAGAATGCCGGTGTAGACGTGTAGTAGTCCCGGTGGAAATTTCCCACAACATCCAAGTCGACTGTGACTGCATGCATGTGTCCGTGTGCAGTATGCTCAGATGTCCGGGGCTTGCGGGCGTGTGGTGAGTGGCCTTTAGACCAGGCGTAGTTGCCATGTGGGACATCGCTACTCAGTGACATCTTAGTGTGAAGTCCTCATATCAGTGCCGATTTGTGTTTACGATTAGAACAACGAGGTCTAGCTCGGAGCAATCATCACATATGGGTTGAAAGAATGTACCTGTCAGAAGCTAAAACCAGTACTCCATCCGTCCCAAAATAAATATAGTTTTGCACTATTCACGTTCAACGTTTGACCGTTCATCTTATTTAAAAAAATTTTATGATTACTATTTTTATTGTTATTACATGATAAAATATAAATAGTACTTAATGTGTGACTAAATATTTTTAAATTTTTCATAAATTTTTTAAATAAGACGGATGGTCAAACGTTGAGCACGGATATCCACGGCTGCACTTATTTTGGGATGGAGATAGTAGTATTCATGTTTGGAATTATATAACTGGACGTCAATTTAATTATTTGTTGTATGAAGAAAGAGCAACGGTTTGAGGCGTCCGGCCAAGGGCATGCAGAATCATCTTTTGTTCGACAGCAAATCAGCAAGAGAGTGATTCTGACCTTTGCCACACATCTTAGCCAGCAGTAGACCTTACTTTTCCTTTGGCTTTTGTGGTAGATGCGGTGCCCTTAAGAATAACAGCTGTTTTTTGGGAAAAAAATCTATTTAGAACGTTTTGAACATATCTACAGGAATTATAGATAGAGATTTTCAACATAAAGATAACGAGTCCCTTTAGCAAAATTTTCTACACAGTGTCTTATCAGTGGCACTTTCCATAAGAGTTGATAAAACGGTTGGTGATATGCCCTATAGGCAATCATAAAGATTATTGTATCACATACTATATTTACATATTATACTTTGTTCCTCGAAATAGATACCTCGAAATAGATAGCTCATGACTGGTTAATAGATATATGATTCGTTCATGAGATTATTTATGTTGTATGTTACTACTTGTAAATAATCCCTGATCAAATATCATGTACGGAACAAATATGGTTCAATGATAAGTATATGTATTGATACATGATGATGTCTCATGGATTATGGTATGGAGATACCAAATTAATAATGTGGACATATGTTGTTGGATAGATCCAACAAGAGACACTACAAGAGCTATATGTGTGATGTGCTATCGGTGGTATCATTTAGTGTTAGTGTAGAATCCATAGAGTTGAGATTATCTTGATTCCCGACATGTGTAGTAACTGGGCAGATATTAAAGTAGTATTCATGTATTCTATGAAACATGTAGTGGAATATGAATAATCAAGACGGGATTTGCCCTCCTCCGGGGAGATATTTTTGGGGCCCTCGGTGTTATACATTATGGAGGTGCATAACCATGTCGAAAGTGATTGAGGAGTCAATCCAAGTCAAATAATCTATCACATGATCGAGTAAATGATTGAGCTATTAAAGGACGGTATATATCTAGCCTTGAGCTTAATCAATATCGTGAAGCAAAGTAGTTCAAACAAGTATAAACTAGAGGTTCAGTCGATATGATCTTTATGTATTTTTGGTAAGTAAATATGTTCTGCTAAGGGACTCTGTTGACATGTGGACTGGAAAAGAAGTTTTAATGTTGCAGCTGAGTATATATGAACCTACGGGGTCGCACACTTAATTGGCTAGAATAAAGAGGATTGGATGGAGATCCTGTTGAGTTGTGATCCAAATTCATTTGTATTTACTAAAGGCCAGCTTCTGACGGAGCGAAGCGGATGCCCGTCGCCGGAGGCTTGGGCCGGAGCGAAGCGAAACCCGGGTTCCACCATATATATACCTCTTGTAAGCCGCTGTGCAGCGTTGTAACCTCACCTCGATATAGTGAAGATATTTTGCTAGCTGGCGCCCGTCGTTTTTTCTCTTCTGCTTTGGGAGGGTTTTCCACGTTAAATCTCGTATTTTTTGTGATTGATCTATTGTTCTTTATCATTCATTTGCCTATCATTTCCTAACAGATCCAATATGTGCTCCAGCTGAGAGTCCGCCCGCGCGTGGCGTTCCATCCCTGAACGTGTGGATGCCGGTCAAGCCACCTCTGGTTTGTGGTGTTGATCGGCGTGGGAGCACGGTGAGACGAATGCACAAGGAGGAGAAGGTCGGGCTACTACGATCGACCACTTCCTCTACATCGACGAACACTACGTTGCCGATTTTCCTTTGGCTTCATAGCACCTACTTCCGTTGCACAGCGCATCGAGTGGTAATGATTCACGATCTACTTGCATGGTTCCTGGTTCACACGGTAGATAATTTTTATTTATTCTACTGTAGTCTGTGCGGGATCATACTTCTATTGAAAGTGACTTATTTGAAATGCAAGATCATACTTTTGAATAACATTCTACAAAAAATCCTGCTAGTCATTTATAAATCTCAATTTACATTTTAGATCTTAATTAATAGTCCTATTCAACACAAATTCAGAACAAGAAATTTCTAAGGACAATCGCTAGCCCACTCATGCAAGCCCATGCTGGCTCAGTATATAGTATGTTGAGGGAGGCACAGGAAGTCCAACCATAGCAAATTAAAAGGCTACTGTAAGGTTGCACTCGCTGTGGCCTCATGGCAGTCAATTATGATTTCTGTACTAATCTGATGTTTGTTCCCTTCATCAAATTTGCTGGAACTAATCTTGTTGTAAATGATTATATGGTGTCGTCTTAGTTTAGTTTGATCAAGTCACATGTTGAAATAGTTGCATGAGAGCTCATGCATGCATGTGTACTTCCTCCGTTTCCCTCCGTTTCACAATGTAAGTCATTCTAACATTTCCCATATTCATATTGATATTAATGAATTTAGATAGATATATATGTCTAGATTCATTAGCATCAATATGAATGTGAGAAATATTACAATGACTTATATTGTGAAACAGAGGGAGTAGCTGGGAACATGATAGGTTCACGTTGTTCCTGGTTTGCAAGGTTAAGTAGCTACTAAGTTAGGCAATGCAAGCATGTGTTGCACGTAGAGCTAGTCCGTACATTGAGCCGATAAGCCTCTTGCGTCACTACTGCAGAGCTGATTTTCCTTGATGCCAACCCCTTTTGGTTTCAGGCGGGCAAAAAGTAGCTGATTTTCCTTGATGCCAACCCCTTTTGGTTTCAGGCAGGCCAAAAGTAGCTGATTTTCCTTGATGCCAACCCTTTTTTGGTTTCAGGCGGGCCAAAAGTGGCTTCATCTGGAACCAGGCAAATGCCGGCACCGGGCTGTGGGTCGCACGGGATAATCGATTATCCCGTGCGGGCCCACGTAAGGCGACCGCTTGCGATGGTCGGGGGGCATATAAGCCCCCAGCCCGACCGTTAACAGTATTTCCGGCGTTTTCTCTCTCTTGAACGTCCACAAATTATGGGGGGAAGGTTTTCGACCTCAAATCTTTGATTGGGTTCCATATAAAAGGTGTAGAGCTTGTTCTCCTCCTTCATTTGCTTCTATTTTTGTCAGTTTTCATCGGTGGAATACGAAGAAAACTTGCACTTTTATAAATGGGATAGTGTAGACACCTTTTTGTTTTTTATTTTTTTTAGCAAACACATAATGATTCCATTACATGTTTATAAAAGTATTTAGTACCTGCATTGAAAAGTTGGGTTTGCCTCTATTAAATTTATTTTCATTCGGATGGAAGGACGATTTTTTTCATTTTTTTTAGAAATGGACAATGCTGTGGAAGAGGGAACATGCTGTGGACTAAAAGGTTTATTTGTCGCGGGGGATATTTGTAATATTATAAACACTATACATTCTATGTAATTTGATGTTTATAACTGAGCTCGCTCAATTTTCGGCTAATTTTCCATCTATTGTCCCGTGAGGTCAAATTATACCGACCGCACGGGATAATAGGTTATCCCAGACGGCTAGCATGTGCTAGCGCGATGGCACGAATTATCCCGTGCGGTCGGTATAATTTGACCGCACGGGATAAGCGGTCAGCCTTATTGCACCGCACGGGATAATAGATTATCCCATGCGGTCCGTATAACCCGACCGCACGTATCCCGTGCGGTCGGCCCGTCCGCAGGCGAAAATAAAGATTTTCCCAGACGAGGAGCTGCAGGCGGGCCGGGCGACTGCACGGGATAATCTATCCAACCGCCCGGAAAAATGGTTATTGTAGTAGTGCGTGTAAATAGGAAGTGGAGCCCGAGTTGTGGAGATCATGCATACGCAGTTAGAGTAAAGGCTAATAATACAACTAGCAGTTAGAGTAAAGGCTAATAATACAACTAGCTGCTTACTGTATATAGTGGTTACAGTTTATCTCTCAGACAACTTATATAGTGGTTAGCTCTTAACTATAAATATATGGTCGACATGTCTCTCTCACATATTTTATTGATTCTTGTGCCTAAGCTGGTTGTAATCTTACCACCCGCTTTCCCTCTCTCTCCTCTCCTCTCCTCTCTCATCCACCTCACAATTTAGTCTCTTACAGCCTATTATACTTGCTCTTCGGCGGCCAGTGTGTCAGCTGGGCTTCAAAACAGTATACCACTCATTTAATTGTGGGTGTGTATCATAATATAAAAAGCCAGACGTGCGTCGTCGGTGACGTTCGTCGCCAAAATGTCGTGTGCGTGTGACTCCAAATTTTGCTATTGTGTGTTGTGTTCATACCTCGCGTTAGTTTGATCCTTTTATCAAAGCTACGAAAATTGCCTACAATTCTACTTTTTAAAAGGCAGCGTATGGTTGCAGCAACACTAAAGAGGAGTCCAGGATGTTCATAAAAAGCCCGCATATTACTACAAGAGGCTGCGTGGCCGTGTGGGCTGTCTTCTTGACTCTTGCATGAGTCCATGGGCTTAGGAGGTGTCGAGGATTTGAGCATGAGAAACAGTTGATGTGGAAGGATCGAACATCACGAACTAAGCCAACCAGAGGAGGGGTGAATGGTTGTAGTATCCAAAAGCCAAAATTTTTAGCGGAAATAAAAATTACCCTTGAATCGACGGATTATGGTTTGACCGAAGTAGATCGGCCAGTCTGACCGCGCCTATGTCACCGGTCTGACCGGTATAGATTGTCCGGTCCAACCGTCCCAAAGTCGCCTCTACTTCCTGTCACCGTCGCCGGTCTGACCGCCGTGTACCCGCCGGTCTGACTGCCGGTGTCTCGCCGGTTAGACCGCTGAACCCGAGCAAACACAAATCAAAGAACTCTTGATGTAGATGACAACTTTATTACTTATCTCTGTGTTTAGAAATTTCAACAACAACACTCCTAAAGAAAATCTCGACTAAACTCGAAACCGTAGCTATTCTTACAATTCAATGCTCTCTAAAATGATACCGGGAGGCATCACCCTCCCTCTCTATTTATACATGAGGTAGACAGTCTAAAGCCATGAACCAAACTTATACAAGAAGTCCTAATCCACCTAGTATACCTTCCCGTACATGAAACCAACTTTACAAACTCCAATCATACCAAATTTGGACTCCTTCAAAATTTGAATCCGCATCCCATACACACACAATATCTCCATCGTATGCCATATGGAATCTTCACCAACCACGTGCGTTAATCTTTAGCCTAAGTATCCCGCATGATATCTGACCGTCTGGACGTCGCCTTATCTACAAGTTGACTCCCGATCTATCACCGGCAATACTCACCCGAGGCATCAAGACACCTACACCTGAATCAAACAAAGAAACCATATTCCGAGACCAAGCTATCTCCAACTTGACTCATTGTTAGCAAACAATGTAAAATCAAAGGTGTTTTTGATTATTATTCTGTGATGAACAATTGGGCATTGGAGATTATTGGTTTTGTTATTTGGAATTTATTCACAAAGTGGTTTTGGAGATGATTGGATTTACAGGTGAATCGCAGGATCGTTATTTCATGTGACCGGTCAGACCGGGTAGTGTGTGCCAGTCAGACCGACGGTGATCGAGCGATCGGACCGGCCAGCCCGCGGTCTGACCGGCCGAGACTGTGTCGGTTTCGGTTTCGGGTTGTTTGTTTCGATATCCGAGTTTATTTCATGATTATGGCTTCTAGATGGATACTATACGTATGTAATACTATTGTTTGCTGCTAATGAGTCAAGTTGGAGATAGCTTGGTCTCGGAATATGGTTTCTTTGTTTGTTCCATGTGTAGGTGACTCGATGTCTCAGGAGAGTATTTGCGGTATCTTTCTTTAGGCTGCCTACCTCATGTATAAATAGAGGGGGAGCGTGAGGCTTCCCGGTATCGCTTTAGAGAGCAATTGAGTTGAGTTTTTGTTAGGGTTTCGAGTTTAGTCGAAATTTTTGTAAGGAGTGCTGTTGGTGCACTTTGTAAACACAGAGAAAATCAATAAAGTCGTCATCTACTTTAAGAGTTCTTCGATTTGTGTTTACCGGATTTCGGTGGTCTAACCGGTGATCTACCAGCGGTCAAACTAGCGGCAAGCGACGGTTAGACCGGCGGGAGCACGGCGGTCAGACCAGCGGTGGCGGTGACAGGCGCGGCAGGCTACTTCGGTGGTCAGACCGGAGATTCAATACCGGTCAGACCGGTGGCATCTACCCGGTTAGACCGGCAGGACAACTTCGGTCAGACCGCGATCCGTCGAATTCGAGGGTAACTTTTATTTCCGCTAAAAGTTTTCGGTTTTTGGGTACACCAACCATTCACCCCCCCCTCCCTCTGATTGGCTTAGTTCTTCTGATTCGATCGTACAAGTGGTATCAGAGCCTTGTTTTCTTCTTTGGATTTTTATCGATCTAGAGTTTTTGCCATGGCTACTCCCGCTAGGTTTTCAACTAAGCCTGATGTTTTCGATAGAATGGATTTTTCTCATTGGTGTAGTAGGATGCAATCTTATATTATGGCTGAAGATTATGATATTTGTAGAAAAGTTTCTCATCCTTATGTGATTCCTGAAGCTATTAATACTGCTGCTGAAAAAACTGTTTTTGAACAAAATTGCAAAGCTCGCAATATTCTTTTGAGTGGTATTTCTCGTTTGGATTATGATCGTGTTGCTCATCTTCAAACTGCTCATAAGATTTGGACTGCTTTAAGTAATTTTCATCAAGAAACAAATAATATTAATGAACTTCGTCGTGATCTTTTCAAAAAGGAGTATATTAAAGTTGAGATGAAACCTGGAGAAGCTTCGGATGATTATCTTTCTCGGTTTAATAAAATTTTGAGTGATCTTAGATCTGTTGATTCTTCTTATGATGCTAATTATCCACAATCTGAGATTTCTTGCCAGTTTTTGAATGGTCTTGACATGTCTATTGGGGAGATGAAAGTTACATCTATTCAGGAGTCTGTTAACATGTCTACTTTGACTTTGGATTCACTTTATACAAAATTGAAAACACTTGAGATGAATGTTCTTTCTCGAAAAGTTGATTCTAAGTCAAATGTTTTGGTTTCTTCTTCTTCCTCTTTGGATGTTGATGCTTCTTCATCTAAGTCGTCTTTTCTTGCTGTTTTTAATGCCACATCCGATGATCAACTCGAACAAATCGAGGAGGAGGATTTGGCTTTAGTTGCTAACAGAATTGCTTGAGCTATGAATAATGCCAGGAACAGGAAAAGAGGTGGTCCAAATCGTTGCTTTGAATGTGGTTCAATTGATCATCTTCGTTCGCATTGTCCTAAGCTTGGGAGAGGCAAAAGAGAAGACAAAGATGGTGAGAAGACCAACAACAACAAGCCCAATAACAATAAGTCGAAGGGTTCATACCAAGGGAGGAAGATGGAGAATCTTAGGAAGGCTTTTCAACAAGTTTGCGCCGCCTTTGAGCCACTAAGTGATGTAGATGGTGAAAGTGGAGATGATGATTAGGGAAAGAACGTCTCCGATATTTGCTTCATTGCGCGTGGTGAATCTGACACAGAGTATGAAGATAATGAGGTGAGTGCTTTTGAGGAAGCTATTAATATTTTGAGTGCAAAAAATAAGAAGTGTGAGAAGATGTATAGAAAACAGGAATTTATCATTGAATCTCTTAAATCTGAAATTGATAGGTTAAAATCTCTTATTCCTAATGATGATGATTGTGAAAATTGTGAGGTTTTAATGAATGAGATTTCCAAAATTAGAGATGTTAATGCTGCACATGATTTGAAAAATAGATCTTCTCTTGCTTGTAGTTTTGCTTTGCACACACGCAATTTGGATGAGATGTTTTTAACTAAAAAGTTGTTTTTAACATGATTTCTGCTAAAAAGTTAAAATAACCTCATGATGTTTTGGATTGCTCAACATGTAATTTGAATAAGATGAAACTAAAAGATGCTTTAGGTCGTGTTGAGTATATGGAAGATGTTGTGAAAAACAATGAAGTGCTTTCTTGCCCTAAATGTCGTAAAAGCAAAGGTGTCATGGTAGATTGTGAAAATTGTGCTAATTTGGAAAAAGAGGTTTCTTATTTGAAAAATTCTTTGCTAAGATTTTCTGATGGTAAAAAGAACATCAACATGATTTTAGATCAATCAAAGGTTAGCACACATAATCGTGGTTTAGGTTTTAATCCTTATGCTCATAATTCTAGACATCCTCCTGTTGTGTTAGGTGTTGGTGCTAGAAGTGGTGAGATTTTGGTTAAACCCGATACTAACAAAACTGTGTTTAAATCTGCTGGTATCATATCTACTATGAGTGCATCTTCTTCAAAATCCAATGTTGTGCATGTAAAATCTCCTGTTGTTGCTTGTGTTGCTAAATCTTCTAATGCTACCAATGTGTCTAATCATCGTGAAAAAATATACTTGTTCTTTTTGTGGGAAAAATGGACATATTGTTGGTTTTTGTTTCAGATTAGCTCATAAACAGAAAAAGGAGAGAAAAATTGCTTTTGCAAAATCAAAGTGGCAAAAATCGGGTTTTCCCTCGAGGAAACCGGTCAGACCGCAGTGGGTCCCGCGGTCAGACCGGCTGCAGAGTCCCGGTCAGACCGGGCACCGGTCAGACCGGCGGTACAGAGGCGGTCAGACCGGCCCCCGGTCAGACCGGCCACTATACCGCGGTCAGACCGGCCTTGGAGGAATTTTTCTGAAAATTCTAAATTTGATTTTGCACGTGGATATATGCCTATTGGATCTTCTGGTCGTGCGTCTCGGTATTTGATTCCTAAATTTTTATTAACATCTAACCCCAGTACTGAGGCTTTGACTTCTGCTTGTGTGTAGGCTTTGGTGGCAAGGAAAGAGAACGTGTGGATCGTGGATTCCGGTTGTTCGCGGCACATGACCGGTGATAAAAATTGGTTCTCCTCCCTAAAGAAGGCATCTAAGACTGAATCGATTATCTTTGGTGATGCTGCTACAAGTGCCGTTCTCGCTACAGGTTTGGTTAAGGTAAATGAAAATTTTGAATTGAAGAATGTAGCTTTCGTTGAGGACTTAAAGTACAATTTGCTTTCGGTTTCACAAATTGTTGATGAAAATTTTGAGGTTCACTTTAAGAAAACTAGAGTAAAGTTTTTGATTCTTGTGGTGATTCTGTGTTGAATATTTCTTGCTATGGAAGACTGTTTAAAGCTGATTTTGAAAATCCTGTTTCACCTGTGATAACATATTTGGTTGCTAAGTTTGATAAAGATGTGATGTTTTGGCATCGTAGACTTGGACATGTTGGTTTTGATCATCTCACTAGGTTAAGTGGTTTGGATCTTGTTCGTGGTTTGCGACTTAAGAAAGATCTTGATTTGGTTTGTACACCGTGTCGTCATGCTAAGATGGTATCTACTTCACATGCTCCTATTATTTCTGTGATGACGGATGCACTGGGACAGCTATTACATATGGACACTGTTGGTCCAGCTAGAGTGCAATCTGTTGGAGGAAAGTGGTATGTGTTGGTTATTGTTGACGATTTTTCTCGATATTCTTGGGTTTCCTTTATGGCAACTAAGGACGAAACTTTTCAACAATTTCGTGGTTTGTTTCTTGAACATGAATTTTCTTCTCCTCGTGTTCCTCAACAAAACGGTGTTGTTGAAAGGAAAATTCGTGTTTTGGATGAGATAGCTAGAAAAACTCCTAGAAAATTTTGGGCTGAGGCAATTAACACAGCTTGTTATATTTCAAATCGAGTTTTCTTGAGATCTAAACTTGGAAAAACTTCTTATGAACTTCGATTTGGACATCAACCCAAAGTTTCACATTTGCGTGTTTTTGGTTGCAAGTGCTTTGTCTTGAAATCTGGAAATTTGGATAAGTTTGAGGCATGTTCTACCGATGGATTGTTTCTTGGTTACTCGTGGCTATCGTGTACTTATTTTGGGGACTAACAAAATCGTTGAGACTTGCGAAGTTTCTTTTGATGAGGCTAGTCCAGGTACTAGACCCGATATTGCAGGTACACTGTCACAGGTTCAGGGGGAGGATGGTCGTATTTTTGAAGACGAGAGCGACGACAACGACGACAACGAGGTCGGCTCGGCCGGTCAGACTGGGCGCCAGGCCGGTCAGACTGCCGGCACACCTCCGGTCATACCGCCTCATGAGGAGCGGTCAGACCGGTCAGGGTCGCCGGGTTCGGGTATTGTTGATGCTGATCGAGATGGTCCTCCGGAAATTACTACTTCGACCAGTACTGATACAGAACGTGGATCAACTTCAGAAGTCGCTGCTCCTTTGCACATTCAACGACGACATCCGCCGGAACAAATTATTGGTAATATAGGTGAGCGGACTACAAGGTCTATGGTAACGACTCATGATGTTTGTGCAAATTCTGCATTTGTTGCTTCTTTTAAACCCAAAGATGTGTCAAATGCATTAACTGATGAATCGTGGATTAACGCCATGCATGAAGAACTTGAAAATTTTGAGAGAAACAAAGTTTGGACTTTAGTTGAACCACCTTCTGGACATATTATTATTAGAACCAAGTGGGTTTTAAAAAATAAACAAAATGAGGATGGTTTGATTGTGAGAAATAAAGCTAGACTTGTTGCTCAAGGTTTTACCCAAGTTGAGGGTTTGGATTTTGATGAAACTTTTGCTCCTGTTGCTAGAATTGAGGCAATTAGACTTTTGTTGGCTTTTACTGCTTCAAAAGGTTTTAAATTGTATCAAATGGATGTGAAAAGTGCTTTTCTAAATGGTTTTATACAGGAGGAAGTTTATGTCAAACAACCACCAGGTTTTGAAAATCCTGATTTTCCCAACCATGTTTTTAAATTGTCTAAAGCTTTGTATGGTTTGAAACAAGCTCCAAGGGCATGGTATGATAGGCTTAAGAACTTTTTGCTTGTGAAAGTTTTTACAATGGGAAAGGTTGACAAAACGCTTTTTGTTCTTAAGCATGGTGATAATCAATTTTTCGTTCAGATTTATGTGGATGATATCATCTTTGGTTATTCGACTCACGCTTTGGTTGTAGATTTTGCTGAGACTATGCGCAGGGAATTTGAGATGAGCATGATGGGTGAGTTATCGTACTTTTTAGGATTGCAAATTAAGCAAACACCTCAAGGTACTTTTGTGCATCTAACGAAGTATACGAAGGATCTTCTGAGACGGTTCAAGATCGAGAATTGCAAGCCAATTTCAACACCAATTGGTTCTACAACTGTGTTGGATCCTGATGAAGATGGTGAAGCTGTTGATCAAAAGGAGTATAGAAGTATGATTAGATTTTGTTGTATCTAACTGCTTCTAGGCCAGACATACAATTTGCTGTGTGTTTATGTGCGCGCTTTCAAGCTTCTCCTCGTGTTTCACATCGTCAAGCGGTCAAACGATTAATGAGGTATTTGAATCATACACTTGAGTTTGGAATTTGGTATTCTATTTCATCTTCTATATGCTTAAGTGGATATTCCGATGCTGATTTTGGAGGTTGTAGAATTGATAGGAAAAGTACTAGTGGAACATGTCATTTTCTTGGTACATCATTGATTGCATGGTCTTCTAGGAAACAATCTAGTGTTGCTCAATCAACTGCTGAATCTGAATATGTTGCTGCTGTTAGTTGTTGTTCACAGATTCTTTGGCTTTTATCTATTTTGAAATATTATGGTCTTACTTTTGAGAAAGTACCTCTCTTTTGTGAAAATACAAGTGCTATTAACATTGCTAAGAATCCTGTTCAACACTCACGCATAAAGCACATTGATATTCGCTTTCACTTTTTGAGGGATCATGTTGAGAAGGGAGATATAGAATTACAGTTTTTGGACACCAAGTTGCAAATTGCTGATATTTTCACTAAGCCTTTGGATTCTAATCGCTTTGCTTTTCTTCGTGGTGAATTGGGCATAATTCATCCTTTTGGCATGGTTTGAGGAGGAGTTTGTACCTCATGGTTTTATCAAGCAATAATATGACAATGAAAAAATTGATAAATAAGAGCTTTGTTTATGCATATAGTATTTTCTTGTGCATGCTAGCAATACTTTGAAGGTTTATTTGTCTTTAGCATAGCTTGTATGTATTCTAGTCTTTTCATGAGATTTAGATTTTGCTTTTAAGAGAGATGATGCATGACACTTAAATTCTATACTTGAATTAAGGAAATATGCAATGTTGATGCTAGCATATGGTTTGATTTATAAATGCTCTATATATATGCTTTATTGACTTGTTATTCCTCAAATAGCTTTAATTGCTCATTGTGAAAAAGAGAATAAAAAATATGAAAAAAATGAATACCGAATCCTTGGAAACAGTCTTAACGACAAGGACGTATTCGATGTGAGTAAAATAATGGGTGCCGAATCCCTGGAAACAGTCTTGACGACAGGGACGTACCCGGAATAAAAGAGAAAAATATGAGCAAAAAGGCTCAAGAAAAGTAAAGGTTAAAAATTCTCTTGGTTATTTTGTGCTAAAGTTTATTTGAGAAAGAGCGATAAATGCAATAGGTATATGTGTTTAGTGTTTATTCTTCAACCTATGTGCTTGTTAAGATGTTGCATTATAAATCGTATGAAATCATGAATTTTGATTGTTGATTCAATCTTAATTGTAAAATCTTTGGTTCATGGTTATACTTTAATGCATGCTTGTTCTGTTATAGATGGATTCATCTTCTTTTTATTGCAACACATGACTTGATATGCTATATGTATGCTAAGCTCTTGAACATTAATGAATATAATTCCTATGCTTGATGAAATCATTGTCAAAAGGGGGAGAAGTAATGTGAAAATTTTTGAATTTTTGGGTGAATTTTTGAAGAGTTGTTGAGAAGAGCATGTTTTTGGTTCAATTGGGAATTTCTTTCTTTTAAAAAAGGGGGAGAAGTTTTCTTTTTGATGTTTGAGCACGATGTGTACATTTGTACGAAGTGCACTTTTTACCACTTTTGTTTTTATTTTTCCAAACACTAAAACATTTTTTATGAGTTTGCCAATGTGTTCATCAAGGGGGAGATTGTAAAATCAAAGGTGTTTTTGATTATTATTCTATGATGAACAATTGGGCATTGGAGATTATTGGTTTTGTTATTTTGAATTTATTCTCAAAGTGGTTTTGGAAATGATTGGATTTACAGGTGAATCGCAGGATCGTTATTTCATGTGACTGGTCAGACCGGGCAGTGTGTGTGCCGGTCAGACCGGCGGTGATTGAGCGGTCGGACCGGCCAGCCCGCGGTCTAACCGGCCAACACTGTGTCGGTTTCGGTTTCGGGTTGTTTGTTTCGATATCCGAGTTTATTTCGTGATTATGGCTTCTAGATGGATACTATACGTATGTAATACTATTGTTTGCTGCTAATGAGTCAAGTTGGAGATAGTTTGGTCTCGGAATATGGTTTCTTTGTTTGTTCCAATTGTAGGTGACTCGATGTCTCGGGAGAGTATTTGCGGTGATGGACCGGGAGTCGGCTTGGGGATAAGACGACGTCCGTGGTGGTTAGAGATCATGCGGGATACTTAGGCTAGAGTTGATGCACGTGGTTGATGGAGATTTCATATGGCATACGATGGAGGTATTGTGTGCGTATGGGATGTGGAGTCGAATTTGGAAGGAGTCCAAATTTGGTACGATTGGTTATGTAAAGTTTCTTTTTTGTACTAGAGGGTTTCCTAAGGTGTTTAGGACTCCTAGTATGAGTTTGGTTCGTGGCTTTAGGCTGCCTACCTCATGTATAAATAGAGAGGGAGCGTGAGGCTTCCCGGTATCGCTTTAAAGAGCAATTGAGTTGAGTTTTGAGTTAGGGTTTCAAGTTTAGTCGAAATTTGTGTAAGGAGTGCTGTTGGTGCACTTTGTAAACATAGAGAGAATCAATAAAGTCGTCATCTACTTTCAGAGTTCTTCAATTTGTGTTTACCGGGTTACGGCGGTCTAACCGGTGATCTACCGGCGGTCAGACCGGCGGCGGCGGCGACAGGCGCGGCAGGCTACTGCGGCGGTCAGACCGGAGATTCAATACCGGTCAGACCGGCGGCATCTACCCGGTTAGACCGGCAGGACAACTTCGGTTAGACCGCGATCCGTCGAATTCGAGGGTAACTTTTATTTCCGCTAAAAGTTTTCGGTTTTTGGGTACACCAACCATTCACCCCCCTTTGGTTGGCTTAGTTCTTGTGATTCGATCCTACAAACAACAGTATTATTGACGCATAGTATCCATCTAGAAGCCATAAACATGAACTATCCACGGATATCCAAACAAACAACCCGAAACCGAAACCGACACAGAGTCGGCCGGTCAGACCGCGGGCTGGCCGGTCCGACCGCTCGCAAACTTCCGGTCTGACCAGCAACACCTGCCTGGTCTGACTGGACCCGACAAAACAACAGTCCCTGTTCATCACCTGAAAATCCAATCATCTGCAAAATTACTTCGCTAATAATCTCCAAATATCAAAACCAATAATCTCAGATGACAATTGATCATAACAAAATAAGAATAAAAAACATTTGATTTTGCATATGTGCTCGCCAAGCCATCTAGAGCCCTTGTTCTTGTTTAACAAACATGGCTGATCATGGTATTATCTCGAGTTTTTTTTATTATTTTTCTGAACATGCTAATTCTCTGAACACTTCCTCCAAGTAGATGCATGCCATGTACGCGAGGACAAATCAACCGGATATCCCAGGGTATAACGTACACTGTCTTGAATCATATTTTCATACTGTTGGTCACACTTATAGTTTGTATCTTCCTGCTATTTTACTAGGTTAGGCGGTAAGAACGGCAATAATTTTCATGACCTAAACATCCAATAGGTCTAGCAATTGTGATTACCATCTTTTGCGGCGAACTTGTGATTGCCTTTTGGTCTTAAAAATTATAGTGGGCAGTTCCACTATAAACATTATTTTTGTTTATTGTTTCTCTCTATATATGTTATTTTTTTCACTGAAAATTGTGCTACTCCTTCCGTTTCATATTGGAAGTCATTTGATTTTTCTCTAATCAAACTTTTAAGTTTGACCATAGTATAGAAAAATATAGTAGTGTTAATACGAAATACATATATTATCAAACTATATTCATTATTAGATTTAGTGAAACTAATTTTATATTTTAAATGTTGTTAATTTTTTCTATAAGCTTGATCAAACTTAATAAAGTTTGACTAGAAAAAAAAAGTTAAACAACTTATAATATGTAACGGATGGAGTACTTGATACAGATATAAACATTAAAATTTGGAAGTTGAAGCAAAAACACTTCAAAATATTTTTGAACTTTGATAATCATGTTATCTATAGCTCTAATAAATTTTAGCTTACAATATAACTTGTATAAAGAGTAAAATATAAGTCTTACTAAGAAGTAAAGTGAACTATTTTGAATGGCTTAGGAGTTAAGTGCTCCATTGAATTGGTTCGACCGAGTAAAATAGACTTCTTTCATTAATCTTTCATGATTCAATATTGCTATTTTTCACTATTAGATTTTTATAGCAAATTAAATTACCTGTTCACGTTACTGAAAACTAGATGGCATCTTAATTATAATGGCTGAAATAGAGTTGTAGATGGGAATGCTATTGTTATTTATTTCCCAGTCTGTATATCAGAGTGAGTTTTGACACTTGGCCAGATGACACTGACACTACTAAAAGTTTTTCTGAAGTACTTGCATTTTTTCGATGAACAATATCTCGGAGTATATTTCCTAAAGAGGCATGTGCCTTGTCTGAACTTCGGTCAGTACTAAAGAATAACCATCAACCATGCCGCGGTACAAATAATGCAAGCCACCACTGGGACAACAAAGGGTAGCCTCAGAACCAGCATCTTACAAGGATGAAAGATTGCAGATGTCAAGAGACTACAAACTATAGTGCTTTTCATGCATGAAAATTCAAGTAGACGTAAGTTTACTTTATTTTTTGAAACAAAAATAGATGGGCTTGAGAAGTATCAGGATGTTACTCATTGCAGACTGTCCCATTTGATGACAGAAGATTGTAGAGATATGGGAAGGCATGCTTCCTTTCATATGTACACCCGAGGGAAATGGCGTAATTTCCTTCCGGTGGAGAGCAAGAGAGGTTTGTAATGCCACTTTGTACCTGAAGAACACCACCATCGTAGACAGAGCGAGTGCCAGAAATAGTCTTGTGATATGATGCACCTCACTTCAGAGAGCACTAGGGTGCATATTAAGCGGCTAATTAGTGCCAAGAATGTGACCTTCCTTGTCCCAAATGATAAGAATTACTGTGCCTGGCAAACCACTTGGGATTCCACGCCCAATTGCTTGCTTGGTTTGTGAGAGTTTGAGAGGATATTGCAGCGGTATAAGCAGAACAGAGAAAAAAATAGAGGAAGAAGAAAAACAAAGTGCAAGGAGACAGGCAATTTTCTGCTTCTTCCTATGATCGATCACGCAACCCCATGATACAACAAATTTGGAAGGGTTGAGTTCTGATATGCAATAGGCTTGTTCGCTGCTAAAAAGGGCCTAAAACGGTTTTTATTTTGCAATTTATATCACAATAATGGCTTGCTGGTCTTATACTAATAATTAATTGTCTATTGCAGACACACAACAGGTTGAGGTACTGATACTTATTCTGGTGTGCAGTGTATAAATTTACAATGCACTAATGCGACCTCACAATGAGAATTAGGTTGGGAAGGGTGCACTAGTTCATCTGTGAACCAAAAAGCCACTTAAAGCTGCACATGTGTTCCTGATAGCCTGTTTATTTATGACTAAAATTTACCTGACACTCCTGCGTACAACTGGGCATAGAAGGCATCGGTAATTCAAGCATCTCAGATTGGATGATTTTGCTAGGCGCTTTTCTGTATGGTGCACTGGCATCAAAGGACACTACTTTTCGTAGTTGTGCGGACTGCCCCTTCCGCCGTCACGTGCCGTGCGTATGCGAGGCACCACCAGCAGCAAAACGCTTCAAATCATCTTCATTCAATTTGTTTGTTTGAGCGCACATCGCTGAGGCTACGGATGACAATTGATGCCCCGAGGAGAGGCTGTGTTGGCCTGACCTAGCCGTCTCCTACAATTTTTATGTAATGCCCCTAGATGCAATAATCTCTAGGCGTTGCAGGTTGCAAATGAGGCAAGGAAACCAACAACTGTCGCTAGCTGTTGCTTAATTTACTGATTTTAGCAATCTATTCTTGCTTTAAGAGGTGTTAATCTATTACTCCCTCCATTACAGATTGAACTATATATTTCATAGCTACACCACTATTTCCTAGCCAATAGCAAATCAAAATATATTGCATGTGGGTTATAAATACTTATGTGCATGGACATATGCACAAATATCCATTTACTCCAATGCACAAATAACGAATAGACTTAATGAATGAACACAAATATGATGATCATTTAGGAATAATCTAAAAAAAACTAGATGTAGATCAATTTTGAAATGAAGGGAGTATAGCTTTTAGCTCTTAATTTATTATCAGTCAACCAGGAGGTCAATACATAAGACTTTTTTTTGTTAAGAGGAACCAGCCTCATAGGTGCCGGTTTGTCCGAAACTGGCACCTATGTAGTGTTTCCCATCCAACGGAGCCATTTGAACTGGATGAAATTAAAAAGAGAAAATTGGAACTATGCCATTATAATTTTGCAAAATTTGAGATATGCCATCCTGACCCACATGTCATTGACTCATGTGGGTCCTACATATCATTGAGATACCGATAGCATATCTTAAACTTTGCAAAAGTACAATGGCATGGTTCCAATTTACTCAATTAAAAACCAGCACCTATGAAGCCTTATAGGTGCTTCCTCTAGATGAAAAGGACATTGGTGCTTGATCATAATGTGAACCGGCAGCTTTGATCTCCCACAACGATCCTTGATCTGTTTAAGGTGTCGGACTTTTTTAAAAAAAACCATCACCTATGGAACTCTGACCATGGCAGGGTCTACTGGTTAGCAGCCTCAACAGCTATGGTTTGCGTTCGCTCCGCTCGGTTCACACCTCTAAAAATATGTTCTCCAAAAACTGTCTTCAACTATATTGTTTAACCCACTTCTTTGAAGCTATTTATTGTTTTTTCTTAAAATATTCCTTTATCCCTGTAACCAAATGATAATCTCAAGCAGGGTAATTTGCACTTGCATCTTATCATGAACTAGAGATCAACTCAGACCTATTAACCCAATGTCTCAAATGTTGAATAGATGATGGTATATATGCCAGCTTGCTCCTGCTGACAAAAAAGGAAGTCTATTCATTTGGGGAGCTTTATTTGACTTCACTATATAGAACTCCAGTGCCATGTTCTATAAACTGTCCGTGGATAAAGATGGTCTCGAACGGCAGTAATACCAGATAAGCAAATTTGATGGCATGGCAATATGATTATGAAGAGAGAGGGAAAGAGTTTCATCTAGATGAAGTTGCGTGTACACTATTTCCAAGACTATGAAATTGGTTGAAAGTAGCACTGGGGTTAGAATGGTTCATTTCATCCAAGTGTATCTAATGATATGAAAGATCTTATTTCATTTATGTATTCAAACCTATTTAGATCACATGCATGGTAACGGTGAAATAAAATTCTTCACTGATAATGGCCTAAACTATAAGTTTCAGGAAGGCACTTGGATTAGACTTTGAGTTAAATGTAGACAAAATTTCTTGTGTGTCCTGGATTTTTTGGTCCAGCATCGTTTTCCCCTTCATTTTTTATAAGAGAAGTTTTTCAACTTTGACCGTGTTTGCTTCCAAATTTTCTCTTCAAACTTCCAACTTTTCCATCACATCAAAACATTCGTATACACATAAACTTCCAACTTTTCCGTCACATCGTTCCAATTTCAACCAAACTTACAATTTTAGCGTGAACTAAACACACCCTTTACTGTTAATTTTTTGTAACAAGGTATCACTTTTGTATAAGGGAGGGATAATAGAGTTATTTCGAAAAAAGTCTAACGGTTAAGTAACTTCAGGTCAATTAACATATATAGAAGACGTACACCAATAAAAACTAACTGACATGTATGGGATAAGGCAAAACAACAGAGGACGTATGAGATAGACCAGAAACTTGATTTATCTATCTTTTTGCTGATTTTTATTTGACATACTACTGTCATAAATAGTTGCTGCACAATTGGAATGAAGAAAAATATGTACTGTGCCAGGCTGAATGAGAAGCATCACTGACAGGATGTCCAGGATGGCCAAGGTTATTTTTTTAGATAAAGGATTATCAAACCCGGCCTCTACACCTTTGTGGGGTGTACACAGTCAGGATGGCCAAGGTTATAGAAGAATGCACTGTGCGTACCTCATTAAAACAAAGAGTACTTGCATACGTGCCATTGGCATAAGTCGAAGCATCACACCTTCATGTATCTTCAAGAAACCGGGGGCATCGAAAATCATACCTTACCAATCTTGCCTACAAAGACAAACGGAACGTTGCTTTTAGGTTTCTAACTAGAATAATTTTAGCTTTGCTTGGCTAAGCTGGTCGGTATTGCTAAAAACTTCTAGGTTTGCTTCCAAGGCTATATATGAAGCGAGATAACTGTCCGATACGTGTACTCCAAGATGTAAAACCAAGGTGTACATATGTACAAGTACGTATGGTCATACAGTCAGTTAACACACAACCATGCATCAGTACCAACCAGTTTGTATTGCTAAGCATAGGAGCCATGCATCTGGAGTTTTGGCATTGTCTCGTGAACTGGGCAGGGCAAAGATTGACGGTTGTGCACCAAAACTTCTTCGAGGACTGCTCCCGATATCTTCTGGCTTATGTTGTGGTAGTGTAGAGGAGACTATGCTGAAGAGCATTGAGGTTCACTGTTGTAGTGGTTGTGGCAGCTCTATTTTGTTCTAGCTGCAAAGTATGGTTTTTAAGTGCCTCCCACGCTGTCCTTTAGTGGAAAAAAATGGTTTTATGTTTTTTTTCACATAATGGTACAATCACACAGACAAGACAATTATAAATGTGATGTCTTTCAGAAAGTACTTTTTTTTTTATTAAAGCCTGTATGAGAATATCAGTATATATGTCCCTATCTTCGTCTTCCTCAATGCAAAGCGCCCAAGCTTCTCTATGCTAATTATGGAACATACTATGAGCTATTATAACTTTGAAAATAAGATCATTCATATTAAAAACAAATATAAACTCTACATCTAGAAAAAGAAGAAAAAGTTTTCAAAGAAGAATAAGAGTATCGACTAAAGTACGTATATGCTTTGACTTTCATGTGCTAGAAATTTAGGCCATAAACATAAAAGCACGGTACGAGCTTTTGTGCAATCGTTGGGTCTGCTAGTTACAATAAACTTTTACGGAAGAAGAACAAGTTCGTTTGTCTAATTCCCAACCCCTCATCCTCGTTTTCCACGCGCACACTTTTCAAACTGCTAAATGGTGTGTTTTTTGCAAAAAATTTCTATACAAAAGTTGTTTCAAAAATCATATTGTTCCATTTTTGAAAAAAATTTCATATTGTTGCATTTTGGAGGTGTTGCCAACGTGTTCATCAAGGGGGAGATTATGAAATCATTATCATGATTAATATTTGTAATAACAATTGGCTGTGTAAATGATTTAATCAAAGAATTGGTTTGAGAGTATGTGTGAATGTTAGTGTTAGTGCGTGTGACTAATGTGGGTAAGGTTGTGATATCTGTGCCCAGAAACGGTTGTTTTGTGATTGTATGCGATGACTTGAGGTCAGCCTTGGTCAATGGAAAGGACCGGGACTATGCTCAGGGAGGAACAGATGTCTAGTGCGGTCGGGATAACATATGAGAAGGTGACTAGAGTCAGAATTTTTAAAGGTCAACTTCGGTCAACGGTGGGGATCGGGACTAGACTCAGGGAGGAGTTGAGGTCCAGAGGGTCAAGGATACCGGGTGACGAAGTTGGATACGAGATGGCATACGGTGGATGGACATCGTGTGGGAGAGATTTCGCAACGGGCTTCACGAGGTGTGCGTGCAAGTGTCGGTGTTCGCGAAGGAGATTAGAAAAAATTAGAGAAGAGTACATGGCGCTACAGTACAGCGAGGTACTGTAGCATGGTATGCATATGTATGTACTGTGCCGTGCAGTATGCATATGTATTGTGATGATCGATGCATGCGTGAGCATGCATGTGTGCAGGCCGGGTAGCTCCCGTGCGGTATGCATGTGTGTTGATGGCTTGTGAATGGTTGGCCAGGAAAACAGGCTCACGTGAGAGGCCGACTCGGGAACAGAGGCGGCACGCAGCGAGCGATCGATGCAGAGGAGGAGACCGAGCAGGAGACCAAGAAGGGAGTCTGACTCGGATTGGATTTCTGTGGCCGCCTGTGCCTGCAGGTTTTGGAGAGTTTGTGAGAATTACAATTTGGTAGTAAGGATAGAGTTCTAGTGTGACTAGGAGTTGTACTCCTACTTTTAAATAGGAGGTTTTCGGTATAAATAGAGAGGGAGCGTGAGGTTTTCCGGTATCGGTTTTAGACAAAGCTGAGTTTGAGATATTAGATAGGGTTTCGTGAGAAACTTTTGAGAGGTGCTTTGGCTGTACCTTGTGAACAATACTTGAGCAATAAAGATCATATTCAATCATCAAGGCATCGACGATTGATTATGGTTTCCTAAGTTTTACGTTTATGTTTCTTTGGCATTAACTTGTGATTGTTTGTTTTGCTGCGATTTTGTTCAAGTTAATCCATCCAAAACCTTTTTAATACTTCATAGATCAGTTCGGAAAGTTTCGTTGATTGGTTCTTGGTAGATTTGAATTTGCTTAAGTTTTAGGTTTTGTTCAGATTTGCTGAAATTCTGATACAGCTGACTTTCGAGGGTGTTTTCTCTTAAACCGTTTATTAGTTTGCAAATCCCTTCGGTGGAGTTGTTTCTTAGTTTCTCTAGTTTATTATTCTATCAAGTTTGCAACTCTATCCAACGTTTGGTTTAAGAGAAATCGTGTTTTTACCGAAGAGCTGTCGTGCTGTTTTCAGGCTGACGCTCAGACCGCGAGAGGAACTGCGGTCAGACCGGTTAGAGTTCGGTCAAACAGATCCTAGTAGGTCGGATAGACCGCCAAACGTGTGTTCCATTGGCTTTTGAGCTTGAGGTGTGTTTTGATCTATTAAGATTCAATTATTTGACTTCCGCTGATGTAATCTATCATTCACCCCCCTCTGGTAGGCTTGGTTACTTGTGTTCGATCCTATAGAAAGGGTTGGTTTTTGGTTTGTGGCCTACATAGGCCTTACCAAAATTTGTCAATGCCAAATTTTGGTAAGTTTTGGCATGACTAATTTTGGTAAGGTAAAGTTGTGTTTGGATTGAAGGCAAAATAGCCTAATTTCACTTTTAAAATGGCCTATTTTCTTAGGCATGCCAAAATTTGGCTTTAAACCAAATAGACACTAAACACTATTGAAATTGCCAAATATTGGTAAATCTAATTTAGGCCTCAAACCAAACCAGCCTAAAGTAATTTTTTATGAAAGCCTGTATGAGAATATCGATATATATGTCTTTATCTTCGTCTTCCTCAATGCAGAGCGCTCAAGCTTCTCTGTGCTAATTACGGAACATACTATGAGCTATTATAACTTTGAAAATAAGGTCATTCATATTAAAAACAAATATAAACTCTACATCTCGAAAAAGAAGAAAAATAATTTCAGAGAAGAATAAGAAGACTTTGTATCGACTAAAGTACGTATATGCTTTGACTTTCATGTGCTAGAAATTTAGGACATTAACATAAAAGCACGATACGAGCTTTTGTGCAATCGTTGGGTTTGGTAGTGTAGCGCCCGTTCCGTCGTGGCGCCTAGCGGGAAAATTTAAATCCTAAAAACCCTAATTGTGAAAATTGTTTTTTTGCTTGTTGTCAGTCTCCGTGCCAATTCCGGATCTCAAATCCCCGATTTATCATCAAATTCAAATCCCGAATCCAAATCCTTCCCAAATCAAATCCCTCCGCAAAAGTCTATTTTGCCTCCCTCAGGTTCGGTGGGCCAATTCCCTTCGGCCCATCTTTCTCTCTCTCTCTCTCCCTCTCTCTCCCTCGCTCTGCCCGTGTGCCACGCGCGCCTGCGCGCGCGTGCGCGTGAGCCGCGCCGAGCCGAGCGCCCTCCCTCTCCACTCTCGCTGCCGCTTCCCGACGCCGCCGCTCAAATCGCCGCGCGCCGTTGCTTCCCGAGAGCGCGCCGTGGTGGCCGACCGGCCAGTCGTCGCCGCCGTCAGCGTCTGCGCGCCTGCCTCGCGTCTGCCGCCCGTGTCGCCGCTCCGCTCCAAACCGCCCCGCCGTCATCGCCGTCGTCATGACCCGGCCCCACCACCTCCACGCGCTAGCTTCCAAGGGACGGAGGCAGGGCTCTCCTCCCTCTGCCGCGTCGCCCTCTCTCCCCCCTTCTTTTCCCAAAGAAGCAAGGAGGCAAGCCCCCTTTCTTTCTTCCTTTTTCCCTTTTCTCTTCCTTCACCGGTGTCACCTCCCCTGTCGCTGTTTTGGCCGCTAGCCGGAGCGCTAGCTCGCTCCCTTGACCGCCCTAGGTCGGTTCCCAAACTGACATCGCCCTCCTATTTAACCAAGGCGCCCTCCCATCGATTCCTCCTCCCGTTTCGCTCGCCACCACCGCGCCATTGCCGCCCCTCTGTCTCGCCTCCGCTGTTCATCGCCAAGCACTGGGAGAGCCGGTGCGTGCGAAGGACGCGTGAAGAGGACTTCGGGACATCGTCTTCCTCCTCTTCCCCGGCCCGAGGCCGGAGCGAACGCGCCCCGCGCCGTCGGCCATCGTCACTGCGCCCGCCAGCAAGGTAGTGCATCTCCCCGTTCTCCCTCCTCGTTCCTCCTCTTCCCCTTAGCTTTCGGTAGAAGCTTGTGTAGCCTCCCTGTAGCTAGGTGGCGCCGCCCCGACGCTGCCAATGCTTGCTGTGTGCTCACCGCCGTCACCGCCCGAGTTCCATAGCCGTCCCTCGTCGCCGGCCTCCCTCGGTGCGTTTCCTCCTAATCCGGCGCAAGGAATGGATTCCCGGAGTTGCGTAGATGCTCTAGCTCGCCCGAATCGATCTCCCGTCGCTTTGTTGCCGTTTCCCTCTTCGCTCGCCGCCGGTTGCCGCCGCCGTAATCCGCCGCCGTCGAGCATCCTCTAGCGAATCCGAGCCGTTGGCTCGTCTCCCCTCAATCCGTGCTCCCACCCGGTGTGCTCGCTTTCGCCTGTATCGCCGTGGTTCGCCCCGCCGCTCGCAGCCGCCGTCCGCCGTCCGTTCCGGCTGACGTCATCGTCTACCTCTCGCCGGCCCGCGTGGCTGCCACGAAGGCGCCACGTCCGCGCCACCTCGGCCGCGACCGGGTCAAGCCGACCCCGGTCAGCCGCTCCCCTCGACACCCCTCGCGCGCATGGTCCACCGCGAGCCAGGAGGTTGTGCTTGGGCCCGCCGCATCCGCGCCCACCACAAGCCGTGCGTGCACCGCGCCTCCCCTTCCCAAACCCTAGCGCCGCGTCGCGTGCTCCTCGCTCCACGCGAGATGGACCCGGCCCACCGGCTCCCTCTCTCCTCCCCTTCCGCGCGTGCCTTGGGCCGCCTTCTCGGGCCGGCCGGCCCATTAAGCTCGGCCGAGCCGCCCCTTTCTGTCGGGCCGCGCCCTAGCCGCCCAAGGGAAGTCTGTTTCCCCTCCCTCTTTCTTTTATTTTTCAAAAAAGGATTTAAATAAATCCTTTCCCTTTAGACCAAAAATCCAATAATCTTAGAAGTTCAATATCTTCTCAACCGTACGTCCATTTGACTCCGTTCAACTTCCAAAATTCCTCAAATCTCGAGATCTATCTAATAATAGGGCTTTATTTTCGCCGTTTGTTGAGTTGTCCCGTTTCACGTGTAGTTTCAGAGCCCGAAGACCCGCAGTGCGAGGATTTCGAGGATCAAGCTCAAGATCTCGAGCAAGGCAAGTCACCTTTGATCATCTTGCACATATAATTTAAATCTAAGTATTTCTTTTCCGCAAATATTGCATGAATAGGATTAACACA